>NW_020227293.1:0-48224 GCF_003070985.1 Temnothorax curvispinosus
AAAAATTTGACTTACACCACTGTGGTTTTTACCCCTCCATATATAGCGTTATTAATCAGTAAAACATGAATAATAACATGACATCCGAGTTATTGGATTTATTTCTTCGTAAAATTTCGTTTTTCAACTTTAACTTTCAACCTTCGAGATCTGCGATATATATATATGTATATATATTCGAAGTGATAACGTTTTATTATAGCGACAAATGCGAATTTCATCGAGAAACGAGCGTTATCCCACACGGGGGATCCACGAATGTAACCGAGCACGCTCGTGATCTCACACGTGTAAAATCAACTTTCGAGGAAAACGCCGAGGTTTTTCCCCGCCCAAAAGTCCCATAGGTGCATTGCCGAGAAAAAACATCGAGCACTGATGGATGGATGGCGAGGGCTTAGTTCACGCGATGAGAGCAAAAGGGATAAAACTAAAACAAAAAAAAAAGAATAAAAGATAAAAGAGAGAGAAACCGGAGATCTCTGAGAGGAAAGAGAGCTCCGAGGAATCGAGAGGAAATCAGAGGAGAAGCTGCGCAACTTTCAAAGGGATCGATCAAGTCGTGTAAGAAATCGCCGCGCGTATAAGAAATTCGTAGAATAAAAACAGATATATATGTATATATATATATACTCTACATACAGGAAGAGAGGATAAATCGAGCTAGCGAGGGCTATATAAAATGCTATGAGCGACTGAAAACGCGAACGAGACGATATTAAACGAGTATGATATAAAGGAAAAAAAAAAGTTGAAAATCGTGGCGAGAACTTCCACTATCCGAACGGCCCCACAGATCCCCGCCCCTGCCCCCGCCCCCGCCCCTCAGCCCCTTGGAGTGATGATTACCCAGGCCACCCTAAATTAATGCTACTCTATTTTTTTTGTTTCTCTCTCACTCTCTCACCACCCCACGTGTTCCCCGCTGTGCTCGCTCGCCCTGCTCGTCTCCGCAACCGAAAAACGCTACGTGAAAAAAGTACGTAGTGAAGTGTGTGATTGTCGCCATTAAAACGATCGGCAACATTATGTTGGTCACCTATCTCCTACAGTTCATGTTCGCTGTTATCGGGGTACAGCTGTTTAAGGTAAAGAGACATCCAGCCATCCACTTAGAAAGCTTACTAAGCGAACGAGATTGCGTTACCACTTTCTCTCTCTCTCTCTCTCTGTTTCTCTCTCTGTCTCTCTATCTTTCTCTCTGCCTTCCCGTACCCTCCACTATATTTTCTTTCTATCCTCCTGCCGCCGCCCGCCGTACTTACGTTCACTTCCGTCGCCCACGGCGACGGTGGTAAATTTCCGGCCGAGCACCTTCGGCGACCGAATTTTCCCAAGCGAAATACGGAGAGCGATGGGAGATAGGGTGTAATGGTCGTCACGCGGAATCGCAAAACGTTAATTAATTATGCGAGATGTAAAATATTCTTTCTCTCAAATGAAATTTTTATGGCAATATCGGATTACACGCTTGATCGTTTTTTTTTTAGATAATTTTTATCTGGAATGTTAACTGTAAATTACATCAATTTAAAATCAGAGATTATTAATCGAAAAAAAAAGAACAAAGCGTTAAATAATAATACTACAACTGAAAATAATCATAGAAAGTTTGTCCTATCTGTCTACTCTGTATTTTGCAATATTATAATTCCCAGCATCTTCCTAAATTTTTTCTTTGAATCAGACTTAAGCAATAAAAGCTATTTTATAACATTGCCTTTTTTTTACATTTTTCTTGACATTTAGAAAAGATCAAAAACACTCGTAAAGTTTGCCTAGGTCTGTTCCAAGAGTCGTTCTTTCCCACTTTACTTTTAACGTTCTAAACCGTACGAGGGAACGTATCAGCAGCGAGGCACATTTTACAGTATCGAAGCGACTTCGGACATACGTTGCGAAGCTTCTAACGTAATAACGTGGCTGTGGAATGACACAGACACGTTCCGGCGAAGGGAAACTTCCTTCCCGAAAGGGGTTCCTTTTGCCGCGGAATTATCTCTGCCCGATACGAGGCGCATTATCTGATTATCCGCGCGGCGTATCGATCATCGTGCTGTCGATCATTAATTATCGCGGTATCGCGCGCGATCTTGACGGCCGGAAGGACACGGAAACGATGACGGATTACCCTTTCGGATATATGCACGTGTGCATCTCGTTGCTGCCGATATTTCTCTCTCTCTCTCCCTCTCTCTTTCTCTTTCTTTCTTTCTCTCTCTCTGTACATCTCCCTTTTACATCCTCGAGCACGGTAACGCTGTTATTAACAATATAACGCTTTTAACCGAGAAAAACCAGGCGAGATTGTCGTGTAATTATACGTCGACGTGCAAACTATATATATATAATATATATATTTATATATTTTTTTAAATATATATATATATTTATTTATTCGTCACACACCAACGATACGCATATCATATATCGTACTCCCCTTTCCTCCCGTTTAAAGATAGACCCCCCTCCCCCTAAAAAACCAGGCATGCCAGTTTCGCTATATGTGAGAATGAAGCTTTAGTCGTAGTGCATGCTGGCCGTCCACGTGCACCGAAACCACGAGTTACACGTGATGACGTGACAGAACGAGGCGAACTTCGGTGTAGCGGCACCTGATACACGATAAAACAGGGTCAATTAAATTATGACAAATATTACATAATTAATAAATGCAAATGGACTTATCATTAATGAAGACTCTTCGTTGTTGTCAACAAATTATCTCGAATACCGATTTATCTCGCGTTTATTAATGCTCTGTTAATATTTATGACATATCTTCGCAAAAATGGTCGAAAATAACTCGAACAGTTTTATAGCAATTTCAATCTTCTTCACTTTTGAAAGATTTAAATGATGACATTTTTTTACGCCACGACGAAAGTGAATAATTAATCGTTCGTCTCGTTTTGCCACGACTAGACACCAATTTTCTCCACGACTCACACGATTCCACGAGGAAGAATAGAGACTGAACTTAGGGCTTAGATGAAAGATAGATTGTTCGAGCAGCCGTAGAGAGATATCACACAGATGTTATTCGCAAGACAGCGTTGTGTCTCACAGTCGCAAAGTATGAAATAGCACTGAAGTTACTCCCACATGCGGCCCCGATCGGGACTCGAGGCGCATTAGCGGGTAGCTCCCCTAGATGTTACGCACAGAAAGTTTCCGACGTACTTCCGCGTGTTTTGCGCGAGACTCTGTCGATTTTGCTACACATATACGTTCATATATTCACGCAGCGGAAGCGGAATGAGACGGCAAGTGTAGACGGAGCCGGTCATACGATTCCCCGTGTGAGCGTTGTTTTAAAATCGATATTTACTCTGCCTTCGCTAAATTGCGGGCTCTATTGAAATTCCGGGTTTTGATTGAACGCGGACGCGCGGGCAAACGAAATACTCTCATTCCGCTTCCGCTGAGTATAACGCTTATTAATGTGGCAAACAAGTCTGCTTGCATCACGACGATGTAATCGCCAACAGGATATTCAAGCAGGGACTTATAAAGTCAGATTACGCTCGTGGTTACGGTTCGCCCTGGTCACAAACGTGTTGCATGGGACTTCGGACAATGTTTTTTTTTTCTTTTCGGAGACGCCAAAGTGCGCGAGCGGTCATTTTTGACACGAGGCGAGGAAGGTGATTGCGCTGATAATCGGATTTACAAGTCGCGGAATTTTCACATTCCTGTCTATCTTGATCGCGAGTACCTGTGCGCGTATAGCTATACTCAATCAGACAAGGGACGTATCATAGCTGTTCGGAATCGATTTCATTTCTCTTTGCAATATTTTGATAATTGTGAAAATCTAAGAGTCAAGTCTCTTTTTATACGTGTCCGTATTGTTTCACCTATTAAGCGTCAAAATAAGCATGTATAAAAAAAAAACTATGTACTTCTTAGAGATTTTTGTTTAATGGTATATATTTAAAAAAAAAATCAAATCAGTTTTGGATAATTGTGATATGTCTCTTGAGAGATTCTCGTGGATGATTCCACAAGGATATTACCTTGCCAAAATACGAGTTATATTCTATGGTTAGATATTAAAACTGTATTTAGGAGAGAAGTTCATTCAAGATGCTTCATCTGGCGAAGCTATTTGACAAAATAATATATAGCGAAAAGTGAGTATGACAGAAATATGATATTTTTGCAGTCAGATGGAACAGTTAGTTAAATATTTCTTAGGAAGGTGATAAATTTTGTACGAAATGGAGCACTGGGTCGTTGATGTTGGATGAAACATCTAACGCGTCTCATGTTGATATTAATTAGCATACATTCGTAATAATTATTCGCCAATATTTCACGAATCTGCTATTTCAAATTGTATCGTCTCTCCGTTAAAATTATGCATATGTATATATCGAAACGTTCTTGCGAAGGTGAAAACCATCAAGAGAATTAATAAGTTATCGAAACGTGGAAACATTTTCGAAAATGAGGTTGCGA
This sequence comes from Temnothorax curvispinosus, assembly GCF_003070985.1. Taxonomy (NCBI): domain Eukaryota; kingdom Metazoa; phylum Arthropoda; class Insecta; order Hymenoptera; family Formicidae; genus Temnothorax; species Temnothorax curvispinosus. The sequence goes on from NW_020227293.1 coordinate 4,465, forward strand.
GACAATATATTTTCTAATAACAAGATAATGTTGTAGCGGATAATTGCTTAAAATTAACGGCCTCCTAGGGTGTTCTCTAGTAATCATTAAAGAGAGAGAGGGTAATTATTATCGGAAATGAATTAAATTTGTCGGCGTTTGCTCAGGCAACATAAACGTCGCTCGACGATGAATATTTTAATGTCGCTCATAGTGATCGTTCATTCTATAAGCCGCAGGAACGTTTTTTTTTTTATATATAAATACAAACATCGCTTTTTATCAACGTATGCAAAAAGAGAGATACGTGAAAAGCACGATATCTGAGTCAGGAGACACGACGTGACGGGAGAAGAAGAGAAATTAACGTTAAAATAACGAGATAGGAGAACAGGGAAGATATGTATGTCGCGATTACGACGATAGTGCTGCTTCTGCACGAGCCGCGGGACACGTACGACGCCTGTGCTTTTTTACTTGCAAGCAATTATGGATTACAAAAAGAAGGAAGGAGGCCAGGAGGGGGGAAGAACGGCGAGAGGGAAGGGTGGGAGGGAGGGCGATCGCAAAATCGTCAGCTATCACGCTGTTGTCGGCGCGGGAATGGGAGGTGGGCTCTGCGTTGTTGTTTCAATCTGTTTCGTTATTTTGGCCCGCACCAGCTCGTGTTACGTAGGTGGCAATTATAGTACCAATTTGGCGCGTCACGGTGGCCCATTGTTCGTGCTTTTTTTCCCATGTCGTGTCCGAGCCCACGCGAGCGCGCGCCATGTCGACGGATAATGGAGCGATCACAGATTTCATCGAGAGCATTTTACACGCGCGCGCGTCTATAGATCGCCATCAGCTCTTTAAACCGTCGAGGTGCAATAATGGCGCGCCCGCTGATGAGAATACACCTCCGCCACGTTTTCCGAACATTTCTTTCGGAAAATAACACATTATTTTCCTCGAATGAATAATTGCTGGGTTGTTACGCAAATTCGTCCGAGATTTGACGACAAAGTTATTTGGAATTAATATTGTTATTTATGGCTGATGTTTATGTTGTTAAACGAGATATAAAAATTTAATTGATCTTATTGATCTCTCTAGCATTAAAATCTTTTCGTGACTTTGTTCTTTTTATGCGGAATTTTGATATCAATACATGAAACGCACAAGCGACAAGGATGGAGATGAATCAATTTGCGCGAACGTGGAAGTTTGGATGACTGGAGAGGGTGTTCCTCCCGCGATTATTGCACCGTCCTCGCTCCGTCCACATGGTCGCGACGCGGGTTTCAAGGCGAGGGGGGCGAAGAACCCATTCACCGACACCTCTCCCTCAGCGTGCTTATGCACTCAATGTCCGTGTTCACCACCAAGCGCGACGAAACGCTTATTTATAACATGGACGTGATCGCGGAAATCATCGCGAGGAAACCCCACGCATCGCCTCCGTACATTGTTGTACATATGTATGCACGTGCCGACGTGGAATGTGTCCTTTTTTTCCATATACCACGTTTTTGCCTCTCACGTTAACACCCTCTTATACTTTGCTCGATCACGTCTCTCGTTGTTGCTGCCGCTGACAATGCTACCGCAAGTGAATGGCCGATTCACAGCTGATGTGTAACCCGTCATGCTGGCGATCTTTGAGATTTTTTATTCTACACGAAGGATTCAATTGCGACACGAGGCCAGAGATATCGAGACTCTCTTGTAGCGATTTTATTTATTACATAACAGCAATTAAACATTGAAGCATATATGATGATTATATGTATATAATGCGTTTTTAATTATATTTTATATTTGACGGATTACAAATAACAGATAATTACTCATATGTAGTGGAACCTATTTGCGCGAAAAGTAATTTGTTTAGCCTGGTGAATGGCATTAAGTTGAATTTCAAGAACGCTAGCGTGTCGTTCGCAGCTTTAACATGTTGCGTAAATTCTAGTCCCGTATTAACGGACACGTTAACGGTATTAACGGCAATCGAAATTGACGAACTTCTTGTATTGTGTAGGGCAAGTTTTTCTATTGTTCCGATGCATCGAAAATGACGAAGGACCAGTGCCAGTAAGTTCTGATTACGTTATAAATTAATAAAAATAGCTCAATTTCCCGTAATTGTTAATAAAGTCCAAGAATTGCGATCGAAAACCACAAATATCTTTAAAAATTGTCAGTAATCTTGTGCACATAACAATAACGTACTGATAAGAGAGCATATCTCCAATTTGAAAATACATTACACGTAATGAAAAGAAAATTTTTCTCTGTAATGAGCTTTCTCATTAATTCACGGACAATTGAAAGATTTCGATATAGGCCACACATTCAGAATACGGTGCAAGAAACTCTCCTTTCCAGGGGTACTTATTTGGAATTCGAAGACGGTAATATTAACAGGCCGGTCATGAAACTCAGACACTGGGATCGACAGAGTTTTCATTTCGATAACGTTGCGAAGGCGATGTTGACCCTTTTTACGGTCTCGACTTTCGAAGGTTGGCCATCGTAAGTATATCTTGCATTGCGTTCGCAACGAACATTGTTTCAAGATTTACGTATCTATATCGAGATACGTTAAATAGATTAAATACGGTACGAAAGGCTACTTATGCAAACTTTGCTTTTACAGCAATCTCTCAATGTCGATACAACAAAGTTTCCATTAGGAACTCGTTTCTTATTTTCTTGCTACTTTCTCTTTCTTGCTATTTTCTCAGATCTTTCAGACAAGTATCTTATTTTTTTCATATGTTATTTCGATAAATGCGTAATTTTGTTAACAATACTAAGAAAATGGATAAGTAGGTACTGCAGTTCTAAATGCGACATGTCAGATAGCTAACGTCGTCTCTCATGTATGCTAACAGACTTTTAGAGTGGTCGATCGATTCGAACAAAGAAGATCATGGACCAATTCATAATTTTCGGCCGATAGTGGCCGCCTACTACATCATCTATATCATCATCATTGCGTTCTTCATGGTGAACATCTTCGTCGGTTTCGTTATTGTCACCTTCCAGAACGAGGGTGAGCAAGAGTACAAAAACTGCGAGCTCGATAAAAATCAGGTGAATCACACGAGTATATTAAATTAATGGGTTAATTGTGTTCAAATTATAATTAGCACTAATACCACGGCGAGATCACGCATGACCCTAAGAACATTCCTAATTTCAATAAATTCTAATAAAATGTGATACAATCTTTATCTCAAAAATTAATCAAAAATAATAAACTTTAAAAAATGGGAATAGAGTATCATTGTTTATAATTTCGTTATACAATTTTCTTCAGCAATAAAATGCTCAGAACTGAGATTATAGAACTAAGTCATACGAAGATCCCATTGTGACTAGGGCTGGTGTTTTGCTTCGAAGGCTTCGATATTCAAACTTCGAAGCTTCGACATTACAATCTTTGAAGATCGAAGTTTCAAAGTTTCGAACAATCAAAATTATACAATTATTAATTGAATATAATAGTACCTAATAGGCACACATTTATAAAATTATACGACAAAATCCGAATAAAATGTCTAATGTTGCAATTATATCGCAAATATATATTTTTCGAAGCTGTCGAAGAGTAAACAGCATTAATCGTTATCATCATGGAGGATTAATAGTCGCTTCTTTCTGTAGAGAAATTGCATCGAGTTCGCGCTGAAAGCTAAGCCAGTGCGCCGATACATACCGAAGCATCGAATACAGTACAAAGTCTGGTGGTTCGTCACCTCCCAACCGTTCGAATACACGATATTCACGCTAATTATGATCAACACCGTGACGCTCGCAATGAAATTTTATCGCCAGCCGGACATCTACACGAATGTCCTGGACGTTCTCAACATGATCTTCACCGCCGTGTTCGCCCTCGAGTTTGTGTTTAAGTTGGCTGCGTTTCGATTTAAGGTGTGGGCTCGTATCTAATGCGTAATTTTACATTTCGCATTTTGTTCAAAATGTTTCGTTTTTTAAATTTCACTTTATACGCCAGCGTTGATTATGCTTATAAACGAGCTCGTTATTAATTTGCAGAATTACTTCGGCGATGCGTGGAACGTATTCGACTTTATTATCGTGCTCGGAAGTTTCATCGATATCGTTTATTCGGAAGTTAACGTGAGTATCCGTTGCGCTCGACTTTGATCGAGCACCCGGGGCAATATTCGTGATTATATTTGAGAGAGGCGGAAGTATAAAACTGCTGCGCTAAACCATTTTGTCATCGTTGCAGCCTGGATCCACTATCATTTCCATCAATTTCTTCAGACTGTTTCGCGTGATGAGATTGGTGAAACTGCTGAGCAGAGGGGAAGGCATCCGAACACTTTTATGGACGTTTATCAAGTCCTTTCAAGCTCTGCCCTATGTCGCCCTTCTCATTATAATGCTCTTTTTCATTTACGCTGTGATAGGCATGCAGGTAAGCAACGCCGATCGATGGAAAAAAAAACACTGCCTGTTTGAAGCACATAAACGACGGTAATTTCAAATGAGCGCTTCTTTTCAGGTGTTCGGAAAGATCGCGATAGACGATTCTACGGCGATAAATCGTAATAACAATTTCCAGTCTTTTCCACAAGCCGTGTTGGTTCTGTTTAGATCGGCAACAGGTATAAACAATTTTATTTGGCGTGAAATATTTGATATTAAAAGATGAAAATGTTACGATTGTGCTCGAACTTTCGTATTAGTTTTCGCTTAGCAGAAATCGATGTGCAATTTCTTCAATAAAATTTTTAACAATTAAAATCTGCAATCGTAAAGTATTGTAAAATTAGCCATTGAAAGTGAGCATAGTACTATTGAAAAAAATCATGATCGAATGTTTGCGACCGTAGGCGAGGCGTGGCAAGAAATAATGATGGCTTGTTCGTCACAAGATAGCGTTAAATGCGACTCCAACAGCGACGAAAGCGACAAGAATAGTTGCGGGTCGGACATTGCATTTCCTTACTTCATATCTTTCTACGTGCTCTGTTCGTTTCTTGTAAGTGCATCTCGTTCCAATTATCTCCGTCTCGCATTATTTTTATTTTATTATTTAGATCCTCGATATAGATCCTCCTAAATTTAATCTTGCGTATCTCTCGCGGAAAACAGATCATCAATCTCTTCGTCGCCGTTATCATGGACAACTTCGACTACTTGACGAGAGATTGGTCGATTCTCGGGCCGCACCACTTGGACGAGTTTATTCGCCTGTGGTCCGAATACGATCCCGATGCTAAGGGGCGCATCAAACATCTGGATGTGGTAACGTTACTAAGGAAAATATCGCCGCCCTTAGGTTTCGGAAAGCTGTGCCCCCATAGAGTAGCTTGTAAGGTTAGTAAATGACTCTAATGACATGATTACATAATTATAGATCTGTAGATTTATCTACAGCCGATCGATAGCCTATCTGCCTTGTATTGATACAGGGAAAATATTATTTTCTACAAATAGCTGCATGTTTTTATTCTATATTAATTATTTTATTTTCTCCGCATTGTATTCGATAGATTATGACTTTTGCTATGTGTCAGGTTTTAACAGAAAAAACTGTTATCATTCGTATTTAACGAACAAACAAAGAGAATTGTTGCCTAAGAGAATTTAACACTATATTACCAAGGGGGTTGAAATGACCCATTTGACATTTTTGAAATAATTTATTACTTATTTTTAAAACATCTTAATTTCTGAAATTTAGATGATTAATTTTATTAATTTGTTTTCTCTTTTTCTTTTCTAAGATTTCTTTGGTAGAAATAAAAATATAGATTAACCTCCGGTAGAGTTTCTAGTTTTTCTTAATAAATTAACGGAATCGTCCCTAATATCGATATTAAAAAATTCAGAGACTCGTCTCGATGAACATGCCGCTGAACAGCGACGGCACCGTATTGTTCAACGCGACCTTGTTTGCCGTCGTAAGGACGTCGCTGAAAATCAAGACGGAGGGCAACATTGACGACGCGAACGCCGAACTCAGGGCGGTGATCAAGAAGATCTGGAAGAGGACCAGTCCGAAGCTTCTCGATCAAGTCGTACCACCGCCCGGAGGTGAGCGCGTTTTCCTTCCATCGTGAAATTTGTTTTTATTCGCGGAATTAAATTTACACTTCGAATCGATCCTTCCAGTGGACGACGAGGTGACGGTCGGCAAGTTTTACGCGACCTTCCTCATCCAGGACTATTTCCGTCGATTCAAGAAGCGCAAGGAACAGGAAATGAAGGACGGCGACAGAGATTGTCACAATACTGTGACGCTTCAAGTGAGTTTTTTTTTCAATTTAGGAGAAATGTGTTTAGAACTTAGTTAGGATCATATTTGGATGTTATTTCATATATAATAATACTTGCAATTTCAATTTAAAAGGCCGGATTGAGAACGTTACACGAAGCTGGCCCCGAATTAAAACGCGCGATTTCCGGCAATTTGGAAGAACTCCTCGACGACAATCCGGAACCTATGCACAGGGTAAGATCAACGATCGTCGTATCTTATAGGTATCCCGAAAAGCTCAATAAATAATAATTATTAAAATTAAATAACGTTAACGAACTTGGCAATAAAAGCCAGATGCTGCAATTAGTATGCGCGTATATAATTTATTATAATATAGTCTAGTTAAATAGGATTAGCGCAAGTTTCGACCCTTTCTTTGAGTCATCCTCAACGCATAATCGGAGCTACAATTGTCGGAGTTGAACACAATCAAATGGTTAATAATTAATAATAATAATTTCTACAATAGCATATTACGCGATTGTTAATATTTTCAGAGAAACCACTCGCTCTTTGGCAGCGTGTGGTCCAGCATGCGAAAAGGACATCACAGCTTCCACAGGGCGAAATCGCTAAAGGTCAACTCCGCCGCTGCGAAGGCACGTGATGTTTTGACGTATAGAATTCTCTCCTGTCGATTGCGTACTAATTAAAAACTTTCTCGCAGGCTTCCCCGACCAATTCCATAGATTTTCTACCGTATGCCTCGTTGCGAAGGACCGCCGTCGCGGATGTCACCAAACAAATCGCTCACCAACTTGTGCCAAATGTAGCGAGGTAATTATTTCACGTATTTTGATTAAAAAATTAAAAATTAATCTCTTCGATAATTTCTCTTTATATTTCCGAATGTTTTTATCCGTTATTGAGTTCTTTTGCCATTTGAAAAATTTCTTAAATGTTCAAAATGAACGCTATATCTTTAAAACTTTATGTCTACTCGATCACAAACGTTAAAATTTAATTTTGTGATATTAAAATGTTAGAACAACAAGAAGCAATTAAATTGACCTAAAATACTCTGGTTATACTTTAACAAAATGCGTAAAAAGAAACATTTATCTTAAAAGTTTTCCCAAAATATCTCACAAATGGCATCTAGAGCGTTGCTTATATTTCTTTCGAATGCTTTTGTTAAAAGATATTAAAATTGTGCTAACTCAACTATATTGATTAATTAGTTATATAGTCGATTAATCAATTGCTTGTATATTGACGCGTGAAAAATGATCGTACAGTGGTCTAAGTGACGGCGCGATGAACCAGATGGGGACCGATCTGCGATTGACGGGCGTCGAAGAGAATATCCCTCTGAGACCGCTCGCTGCCTTCGGCAATCCGGCGCAACCGACGTCTTACAAAGTGGTCGAGTAAGTACAGAACGCGTACAGAGCGAGCGAGCGAGAGATAAATTGCGGCGAGTGTCCTGTTTCTGTTTAGACCACATCACGTCTCATTCGTGTGTAATCGACAGTTATTATTTCCCACGACGATTTATCTTCTCTCTGTCTCTCGATATATCACGTCACAGTGCATGCAGGACGCTCATCGGTTTGATTTTTTAATTGGCTCATTATATCACGCGAAATAATCTTCCTAAATATTCATATAATCGAGGAAAAACGCGGTTGCGTCACCTTTTATTTAATTACTTTCTTTTGTTAAGCGCGCGCGATAACGTATAGAACAATAAAAAAAATTTTTATGCGACTTTTAGCTAAATTTTCCCACACTTGCAACAAGTTATTTGTTTCGCCTCTTAGAGCGGGTCGATTCGTATCATCTCTCATTATCCCTTTCGCTTTTCTGTTTACTATCGTACCGTTTCAGTGGATCGGGTAGCGGTAACTATCTCCATCCCAATAGCGAATATGGTAAGACAAGTTAGGGGGCGATCAGTAGCTGGCTTTCCATCATTTTTTTTCTGTTTGATTCGCATTGCTTGCTCTGCGCGGCTGCATGCGTCTTTCATTAATTATGCCACGAGAGTCCCGTTCAACTATATATTTCACGAGAAATAATGACTCACGTAAGAAACACCGGTTAAACGGGAATCGATTTGCAAAGCTGCGAGAATAATCAGACGCGCTGGCGGGTCACACATGTATTTCGAAATGCAAGGAGAATGCATTTGGGTCCCGCGCGCGGTAATTTATGTCCGGCTGATCGCATGTTGTTTGTACTACTACTATTACTACTAATTGTAGAGATTATCGCTATACTTTGATGATAATGCTTGTTGAGCGCCTCCAAATGCCTCGATAAAAAACCTGGCCGACTCACAAACAATATTAATTTTCTTCAAAATATTATCTTTTAAATTGTCTTGAATCATTTTATTAAACGATACATATGTTTCTTCTTAAAAAATCTTGAAAAATTAAATTCATTATAGAAAGTGAAATAAATAATAAATGAGAGATCTGAAATGAGAAAGGGGAAAATTTTTTCCACATTAGAGAGACAACCGTTATTTATCATCTCAAATTAACAAATTTGTTATGAAATCTAATGTTTTGTGTTCTCCCAGGCGGCAGAGCATTTTTCTACTCCATTTCAGACTCCCATTTAGAGCGTCTTATTTCAAGTAAAATGTCTCGAGGCTTTCGGGGGTGCGTTTATCTGCCACGCATTTAACGTACTAAAAAACAGCCGTTACGCTTTTCTTTTCTTCCCTCCTGCCGTCCTACTCCGCGTGTGTGCGTGTGATGCACGCTCGTGCAGTCTTCAGGACGGAATCGAGCGGCAGTTGACGCCACCCACGCCTCCGCCGCGACGGAACCCACCGTCCTCGTCTACCGGGACCCCGAGCACCGGCACCGCCGTGCACACCCCCGTCGCTGCAGCGGCAGCAACGGCAGCAACGGCAGCCACCGCAGCCACCGCAGCAGCATCCGCGGCGGCCGGCACGACGAGCGGGTCGAGCGTCACGACGACGACGATCACCGCGTCGTGCACTGCGAGCGCGAACACCTCGACCACCGCGACGAGCTCAAGCCCCGCTTCCTCGTCAAACGGGACGAACTGTTATTATACCTACGCGTCGCGGGGCTGCTGTGTCGATTGCGCAGTTTGGAGCAATCACGGTACGGGAAAACGCCGGTTCAGTCGGTCGCTAAGACTGCCCTGTCGCTGTGCTGGCGTTGAGGAGTCTCACTCTCCAATTAATTAATTTACTTAGAATTCATTTCACTTATCCAATAAAACCAAATTCTCTTGGGTATTTAACTATTCATAAATAAAATGAATGGTAAAAAAATTGAAAATTACTATTAAAAATAGTGATTGACGTTACACAAAAATAATCAAATTATTGTAAAATTATACAAGTTAAAATTTTAACTTCTTGTTTTTTAAAAATTTCATTCAACAAAATTTCGTCGCGTTCGCCAGCACAGTAAGACTGACTTACGAAAACTTAGGCGCGACTAGGCTTACGCCCCATTGATAAAACGTCCCCGTGTCCTCGCACGCAGCCCTAGACGACTGCAACGATGAGGACACGTCAACCGGAAGCGGATCGAGCGATTCCGGCAGGTGGAACCCGCACTCGGAGGGCGGCGGCGTGGCGCGGGGCACGACAGGGAAACCCCATGTCACCGTGCTGGGCGGCCGGTCGTCGAAGCGCCGGGCCAAGGCCCGTCGCGACGCCGCGACCGCCGGTGGCAAATCGGCACCGGCGAGCTTCCGATCGCGGGACGCGGCCGCCGCAGCCGCCACGATGGCGGCGGGATCCGCGACCGGTGGTGCGGCCGCTACGTCGTCGGGCCCCCCCGGCACGCGCACCGTCGCCAATGGCCTTAAAATGGCACAGAACCAGGCGATCGCCGTGGCCGGCTTCCTCGCCGACGTCGACTCGCGACAATGGCGCGTCTGCGCCTCCTGCTTGTCGCACCGAGCGTCGTCCTACCACGGCAGAGGTGACTAAGGCACACGCGAGTGAATCCTTTGCGATCGCGACACATTATTTTTCCAAACGATCGAAATGACTTACAAATTATATTCTATCATAAATTATCCGATATTCGATCCAAAACTAATATTAGTGATAATATTGTGATTATGTAATAATAATTGTTTTATCGCGAGATTTATCACTCGAGATAAACAGGAAAATTATAATTGTAATATACATAAACGCTGTTATGATTTATAAATTCTATTTGTTTCTAACTTTTGTAAAATAATGCAGTAATTATGCACGGAATTTATCACGTTAGATATTTTGGCAAAGAGAATAAAATTGAATTAATATTCAAACTATCGATCGCAAAGGATTGATATCAATATATGAAATACACCGATGCACCCTCAAATACAATCAACAATTCTCTTATTTCGTTATGTTTAGGATTTCGTTAAATTCAGTTTCTTTGCATTATATATTCATGCTTCAATTTTTTCAGCAATTCTTGATAATTTTTAAAAAATTTCTCTAGTTTTTATTAAGGCACATAATTATTATTTAATTTCTAATCAAAGAATAAGTTTAATAATCAAAATTTGCTTTGATGTAAGATAATTGAAGCAGTCGAAATAATTTCATCGAATGGAAATCAAATAAACCTGACATGTAAAATCTACACTGCAAATCCAAGTGTTATTTTCACATGCATAAACGTCTAAAAATGACACATTTGACTGAAGCTTTTTTTACATATTTCTTGCGTGTTATATTACGTCATTTAACATGTTTAATCGTATTAAATTAAAAGTTAATACGTTCAATCGTGTCAAATAACGTGATTTAAAACAAGAAATGTGTAAGAAGAGCTTTAGCTAAAATAATACACTTGGATTTGCAGCATATTTACAATCAGGCAGTTCGATGCATAAGATACAATCATTTTTCATTCAAACAACCCCTGCACGACAAAATCTCCCGAAAGGGATCGGCACAAAGAACAATACGAAGAGAGACGTGGATATGAAGCAAAGTGTTGCTCAAGGTGGTCAACCGCTGCTCGAAGCACGCGCTCTGTCAGCTTTCGAACTAACAAGTCTTGTTATATCTTTACGCTTTATTCTTAACTGCAATTCGACCTGTACACCTAACACCAGTAATCTCGTGATGCTTGAGAGAAGCACTCGTATGTCACTAAATCAGTTTGTGTATACGCTATGCTCGCTAACGCAAAAAAAAGGCCTTTCGGCAAAAAGCAAAATCGAAAGCGATAAAGGAGGCAGGGCGTGACTGATTCGAGCTAACACTCTGACGCCTCTCCTCGTTCGTCAGTTTCCTGGGCCACTGAGAGTAACGGAAGCGTCGGCGCAGAGCGCCTGTCCCACAGTATGCCCGGCAGTCCCGCGGACCGGAAGCCGAACTTCGAGGTCATTGGGAGCGCGGAGAGCCTCGTCGGTCGGGTGAGTTTCGGAATAAACAGCAGTATATAACTTAGAAAGGAATAATTTGAAACGTTTAAAAATAATAAATCGTTCCTTTTTTCAACTTTTCAATAACATCCGCGCCACGTGTCGGACTTTTCAGGTCCTGGTGGAGCAAGGTCTGGGCAAATACTGTGATACGGATTTCGTGCGGTACACGTCGCGCGAGATGCAAGAGGCGCTGGACATGACGCGCGAGGAGATGGACCAGGCCGCTCACCAGCTGCTCCTGCAGGAGCGGCGCGGCCAGCCGTTGACCTACCAGCTGCAGCAGGGCACGGAGGAGCAGCAGCCGCAGCAGCACCTGCAACCGTGGAGCGGCGGCCAGCGACCGACCACGACCGGCATCGGTTACCAGCCGTTGCAGGAGCAGCCACCGAGTCAACCAGCCTATCGCCCGCTTCATTCTTCTTCCAGCTACCGTCGCGGCAGTAATCGGCAGCAGCAGCAGCAGCAGCAGCAGCAGCAGCAGCAACAACAACAACAACAACAACAACAGCAGCAACAACAGCGACAACCGCCGTCCTAGCAGGACGAGAAGGTCGCCGCGACGCGAACATCGTCCACGTAACCCGAAAACTCCTACTCCCCCTCGTCGGGAGTAGTCGTCGAAGGACCGAGATCGTCAGTTAACATGAAGTAACTGCGCGAGAGGAATCGAATCGCCGACCTCCTACGGGATCTGAATCGATCGCGCGAGTTCGGATGGATTCAGACCGCGCGGGGCTCGATTGCCGTTGTTGTTGTTGTTGCTCGAAGAGCATAAGGACGCTTTATAAAAACTGTTCTGAATATGTATAGCTGTAGTTAGGTACGGATCGAGAGACGCCACTCGAGAGACAAAACGCTGACTTACAATTTAGTCTAGGGGAGGGAGAAACGGGGCGAAAGTCGCGACGAAGGGCGGACCGGCTCGACGTCGAGATGGTCCATCCCGTTAATGGACACCAATAAACGCGTTTTTTTCGTTCGAGCGAATATTTTCTAACCGAACGCGGGTGTTCATCCGGCACTTTTTGAGTCACGCGAATCGCTCGCAATTCCTAACTTGGCACGGATATCCTTGAGCGAGATGCGTGCAAGTTGGACGATCGCGCGGAGCAAGCTGCTGTTTGTTTAGGCACAAGAATATATAGACTTTTAAGATGTATTTTCCCGCGACGGAGGATCAGGACGATCGAGAGTCGTCGCGGCGCGGAGCTTCATTTTTTTGAACACGTCGAACGACCGCGAGATTAAAATCGAGGGAGCATCCCGGGACTTGCAGGGGCTCCCGACGGAATTGAGTTTTACTTCTCTAGAAAACTCTTCTAGAGATTCGCCATTGTTCCCATTTAACGTTGATCTCCGTTTTCTGTTCGATTCGTCCCGATCAAGGGCGAACGCCACGTGTAGAAAATAGACGAATTAGAATGAAAGAAATAGGAAATTCTATGAAACTGTAAGCTTCTCATTATCAATTTTAACGATTGGCTTTGAAATTTTTGAAACAGTATTTAATTTGATCTGTATAAAAAGCGCCTAATTGGGAGCAATTAATTAGACATTCAGAAAGTGAATTCTTCCCTCAGGATTTTAAGATATATATTAAAGTAAATTCCGTACAGTATCGGTGTTAAAAGACACGAAAATAGAGAAATTTATAAAATTGTGAATTTTCCAAACTTCTCATGTCGAAGATTAAGTCGAATCTTGCAAAAATGGATGTCTCTCAATTATCTTAATTCGTCTATTTTTGCGTCTATTTTTTAGCGACATGATATTTTCTTTTACAAAATTCATCGCCTATTTTAACTCTTTACGACGCTTTATAGAATCTCTATTATTATCTCGTAAAAGTATTCTGACGTAATAACTTTTTATCAACTCACCATAATTTCCCGTTGGACAGTAAAAATCTCTCTTCTAGACAGACAAGCGAAAAAGTTAGATAAAAAAAATGCTAAAATAAAAAATTCGGGTCGTAAAGGGTTAAAGGAGAATGAAAGAAAAAAAACACGTCGGCGGATGATCGTTCTTACTGTTCTCACAATTGATTACTCTCGTTGTCCTTGTTCCGATGATTACCGGTTACTAGCACGATAATTACGACTCATGATTCATACGTATATAAATTCTAGACAAGATAACAAGTGCCTAAGTATCTATAACTTCTTTCGGACCAGAGAAAGACTTTTATCAACTTAGACAAAGTAAAACGACTATTATTGCGAATTATTATTGCGCGAGGAGAGAGAGCTGCGAGTGTGTTGTACACTACTGATGAAATGTTGTGACGATATATATAGATATTATTATTCGTATTTGTAATTGTGTACATAACACCGTATGCGCGCGTATATTTCCGCTCAGATGCGTGAGGATGAATGGCCGATAAAACTAGCGCTGCGAGAGATTCGAGATTAGTATATTAATATAAATATAAATATATATAAATATATATTATATCTCTAGATGGCAATCTCTATACAAACGAGAGTAAAGGGGGGCGGAGCGGGGCGTAACGGAGACGGGGATAAGTTTTGATGGGGTGTTGACGCGGAACTTTTCCCCTCTCGGAGAAACGCGGTCATGCGATATATGGTTTTTATTACGTAAAGTGTAAACTCGAACGTGAAAACGATCGGATATGCAAAGATCTGAATCACGAATCTCTTTCTCTCTCTCTTTCTCTCTTTATCTTTAATCCACGATTACACCCACTCAAGTGCATGTTCAACGATACGGAGAGCTTTATAAAGAGCCACTTCATAGATATTCCCGACAGTCTCATCTCTGGGGGACGCGCGCCGCTTACGAGAGATTTACTGGCGATTTTTAATTAACGACGAGTCAAGCGAAAAGTTTCGCTTCAATCGGCTAACGCGTTTGGCCTCGAAAATATTCTATTGTGCTGTGAGAGATTAATATAGCAGTCCTCAAAGTTTGCTAATTTTGAAAGTGTCCAGTTAAAGACGGTCAATCAAAATAAAAAATCGTAAAATGATTCGAAATTAATCAACTTTTATATACAATGTATAATAATTAAATGTACACATTGACTGCAATGTTATAATAATTGTATGAAATAATTGTGTGAAATGTGGAAAAGGATGTGAGCGAAAAGTTGCTCGAGAGATAATTGAAGATACCTTCGTGCGGAATCTTTTTTGGAGTAAATCGTTTGGAAATAGCGCGGGTCCCCTTTCACGCACAAAGAGTTCACTCGTAAAAAAAAAGAAACCGCAGCCGACAGAAAACCACAGCAGCCGCAGTAATTTTGTCAGACTTTTTAAAATCCGATCACAGTATGTAGAAAATCGCGTTATCGATGTGTGTGTCATTCGAGTGTGACTTTGGGCTTTTACGCAGAAACGTGAGATTGGAAACCGGAGGAGGTGCGTAGACACTGAAACTAACTACGTAAATGTTAACTTATAGACGTTGACAAATTTTTAAGCTCTCGTAAATTTTATAAGTATCTCGTCAATCGGCGTGGTTCTGGAGATTTGTCGCGTAATATGCTTCGATTTTTTTTCCCGTTTGTATACTATGTCGAACCGTAAAAAAGAAAAAAAAGAAAAAGAATGTAACGTGGAGTAGAACCAATTAGAGTCTAATGCTTGATGGGAGAGAGACCTCAGAACTCAAGAGTTTCGCCGAATTACGGGCGAGCGCCGAGCGATTGACAAATCGGTTTATTGTTAACTACGGACTTACTAGTTTGGAATACTTTCAGAATCACGTCCTTCGGCAGCCTTCTGGGCTTGTCTACGACCAATGCGAACTCCACTCTCTCACACATCTTCACTTCGCGAATTTTTCTTACGTATAACTCGTCGATCTATTTCCCCACTTTACATTATATTCTTTCGTATATCGCTTTGCTTTATCCTATAACGCTGTGAGCCAAAGAGCTCCTGCTTGCATCGACGATCGATTCGTAGATCGCACGATGTACGAATGATCGAAGATTTCTTTCTTTCTCTGATCTTTGGTTCTACCCCTTTTAATCGTCGATTTGCATATCCCACGTTTGACGCTCTATATATTAATTTCATTATCGATTATCCTTCTCTTCTTCCATTTAGTTTCTTCATTTTAAGTAAGTGATAACGCGAAACCGTTATTATGAAACATACAGTGTATATATAAATATATACACGCACGTACATATGCCAAATTTTTAGAGAAGAGTTGGACGATGCTGAAGCAGCAAGTGTAAATTACAAAAAACTACGGGTCCGTAAACACGACCACAAGTAGCGGCAGAATTTTTTACGCTCTGTAAGGTATAATATAGATCGCCGTCTGTTCCTCTCGTCTCTCGCGGACGGAAGAGATACAAAAGAAACACAAAAATAATATAAAAAAAAGTAAATGGAGCGCTACACGGTCCAGAACCACTAATGTTTAAAAATCCGAAGTCTGTTTATATCTTATGATGTCTGAATAAAAATTGTCATAGCAATTAAAACCCCCGTGCAATCGATCTTTCTCGCTCATAATTTATGCACATATACGTATAACGTGCATATTTCGTTAGAATTTAACACTAGAACCAACCAAAGCAGTCAAGATGACTAGTTTGTGGGATGACGCGTGGCTCAGTGCTTAAGTACGCGAATGATTAGAAACACCAAGGTCCGTTGTTCGAAACCGACCCGGCCTTCGTCCTATGTATTCTTCGTTAAGAAGAAGTTTTTCCCGATTAAGATCCTTATGGATTAATGGTCTGCACGATTGCAGGGAATCGGAAAGGGTTCACAATCTGCAAGGCTTAAGATATTCGTAAAGAATCAAAAGATTGAGGCATTTTTTGAGTTAAGTGCCATACCTATAACCTAAATTAAGGACCCTAGCGGTCCAATGGTTGACGGCACGTACGTTAAATATTTCAAAGAAAAAAAAAGAATTTCGTTGTGGTTAAATAAATGTTTTAGCACACTTATTTACAGAAAAATTCTGTACACAACAGTGTACAGAATAAGTGTGCTAAAACATTCACTCAGCCACATATAAAATTCTTTTTGGTAAAAGTTTACAATAACTTACACAGCTCGGATTACTTTGACCTTGACATATGTTGTTAAGGACATAATACTGAGTAACTTTTCCTTATAACTTAATCGGCGGTCGCTGTTTATTAAAAAGTTATTAACAAAAAAAAGTTTGGCGACCTCACCGATTTCAATGACCTTGATATATGTTGTCAAGGTCATGACCCCGAGTGATCTTCAGAAGGTTTTAGCCGTTGCTCGTTATTCGTTAAAAAGTTATTAACAAAAAAAGTTTGGAAAATACGTAGCAGGTTAGATGACGCGCTTTACAAGTATTTAACTGTTTAAAGCGCGTCACTAATCTACATAGGTTAGATGACGCGCTTTAACAGTATTTAATTGTTTAAAGCGCGTCAAATAACTCATGCGTAAACTATTTCGGGGTTACCGCACCTCCCCCGAAAGCAGGGGGGGGGTGTGGGTGAACCTCGGTTCGCGTGAAAAGTATATGCGTGAACTATTTCGGGGCTACCGCACCTCCCCCGAAAGCAGGGGGGGTGTGGTTGAACCTCGGTTCGCGTGAAAAGTCTATGCGTGAACTATTTCGGAGCTACCGCACCTCCCCCGAAAGCAGGGGGGGTGTGGGTGAACCTCGGTTCGCGTGAAAAGTGTATGCGTGAACTATTTCGACATATATATTAGTCATTTATGCCTTCCAATACTCAAAATAGCTGCTATATTTTTCAAACTTTTTTTGTTTATAACTTTTTAATAAGCAGCGACCGCCGATTAAGTTATAAGGAAAAGTTACTCAGTATTATGTCCTTGACAACATATGTCAAAGTCAAAGTAATCCGAGCTGTGTAAGTTATTATAAACTTTTACCTTCTTTTTTTTCCTTAAAAAAAAATGACTAGTTTGTAATTTTTCATCTCAAATTTATAACGGTGCATTTTTTTGAAATTTTCCGTGACTTTTGTTGTAAATGATTAAATTTATTTTTCCCCTTTATCTTTTTTTTCAAAAGAGATATATGTATATATATACTATTTTTAAATAGCAGAAATAGATATACCATTAATTGTTGGTAGTTCGATCGTGAATAAAGTTTTCAGGAAAAGGAAAGATATCGGCGTTGGATTCTCCAAGATAATCATCTGGAAAAAAAAAAAAAAAAAAAAAACTGCTTGCGATGGGACACGGCTTCGTTTGTGCGCAATAGAGTAGTTAATTTTTCAACGTTCTAGCAATGCTTTCTTCGTTAACGGCTGTCTTTTTATACCGTTTTACAATGGGACGAAATTTACAACGAAACGCGTCACCGTTCTGTTTACGATAAACAGTATAATAACTCATAATAAAATTAACTGATAATGCGAAACATGCACGTCGTATATTATTACGAAGTTTAACGTAAATCGTATATAGAAAGACCAACATTTTCCATTTAGTGATACTGAAAAAAAGATCAGGGAGGTCGAGAATATAGCATAGTTAAAATCAAGAGAAAAATGACGAACCTGCGATTGGAAGAAATCTAATTCCAATCAGCTGAGAGAAAAAGGAAGCGGATGCGAAATTTGTCGGAGTTTGCCCTAAAATATTTTTTGCTCGATTTAGGGCCACTATTTTCAACGTCTGTTAACTTCTAACCGACCATTAATTATCGAAATAGCCAACTCCTATTGGCTATTCTGATAACGGTCAATTAGAAGTTAACAGACGTTAGAAATAGTGCCCCTTAGAGTGTATTCTGTATAAATATGCATAAATATAAATGTATGTTTTCATAAAACGCGCAGAGAGCGGAAGATACAGGATTTAGCAGGACCAATAGCGTATTTTTACTGTATTAAGATTGTTTTTCAACCTATTTGTTACGGACAGTGCTCGATTCGTTTGAAATAAAATTTATAACAGCCGGGAATTAATATTAATTGTAATAATTAATAATAATAGTAACGTCGGGTAGTGTGAACAAAAGGCGCGAACCTTTCCGATACAAGAGACGGCGTGCATAATAATGGAACAAAGTGCACAATAATTATATTCATCTACCCTGCAGTGCGATTCTGTAACTCGTTATGCGTCGTTATGTGCTCATAACGACAGCATAACGAGTTACAGAATCGCACTACGATGTTAGATTTTAGTAGCGTACAGATACTGCAGACTCCTCGAAGGACGCATCTTAATTATATTTTGCCGTTCGCGTAAAGGACCCCGCAACGGTCATGGGGGGTTTTGGCTCCCAGTCAAATTTAACAATAATGTAGGATAATTTAGTTCATAAAATGCTGATGAAAAGTGTCTAAAGGCAAAAAGCCCAAAAATGGACAGTTTCCGAGATATAAGTCATTAAAGAGTGGAAAAATGAGAGTTTCAGGTTTCAGCCAATGGCAGTTTGCAACAGGCTGAATGCCATGCTTTCACTAAAACATTTACTTGATTGCTGAATGAATTATACTTATGCACAGTATGCGTGTTCACATAGTCAAGTCAATGATCAAACCATACATAACATAATGTCATTGTATCGAATGACATGTATGCAACATATACCGGGTGTCTGAGATCACCCGCCCACCCCTTTTCTTTAAAAAACTAAGCATTTTAGAGAAAAACGTTTTGAACACGCATACTGTGCATAAGTATAATTCATTCAGCAATCAAGTAAATGTTTTAGTGAAAGCATGGCATTCAGCCTGTTGCAAACTGCCATTAGCTGAAACCTGAAAC
The DNA here is from genome assembly GCF_003070985.1 of Temnothorax curvispinosus. Taxonomy (NCBI): domain Eukaryota; kingdom Metazoa; phylum Arthropoda; class Insecta; order Hymenoptera; family Formicidae; genus Temnothorax; species Temnothorax curvispinosus. The sequence continues at coordinate 23,833 of NW_020227293.1, forward strand.
TCTCATTTTTCCACTCTTTAATGACTTATATCTCGGAAACTGTCCATTTTTGGGCTTTTTGCCTATAGACACTTTTCATCAGCATTTTATGAACTAAATTATCCTACATTATTGTTAAATTTGACTGGGAGCCAAAACCCCCCATGACCGTTGCGGGGTCCTTTATAACGGTGCGTAACGCCGTGTGTTTCAATATGGAATAATCTGAACTTGGAATGTTGAAATATAGGGTGAGAAAAACAGGAAATAAAATTGAACGGTAACTGAAATGAGATTTCTTCATGAAATCCTATCATATCGTCCTCGAAGAATAGTTTTCTTTTTTTAGTAATAGAGAGAATAGCCACATAAGATTTATAAAATATCATTCACAAATATATCAGAGAAATAACATTATTTTCATAAATCAAGACAAATCGCACGAAAAATGTTTGCACTTTGACAATAATGTTCCTTTTTTTTTAAGGAATATTATTGCCAAATTCTTTTTTTTTAGAGATTAAATAATACTTTCAGCCATTTAAAACGTTTATATAATTATGGCAAATGAAGGATTCATATAATCAGGATAAATAAAGGATAAGTACTCACGGAACGGGATTACGGATCATCGACGGGCATTTTTATCCAACAGACACTTTTCAAAACATTGTTGTTTATTTATAAAGTCCGTCGCTCTCCTCTGGCCGTTGCTTCTTTCTGGCGGGCGGCAGCAGCAGCAGCAGCAGCAGCTCCTCTTTATTTTACAGTACTTACAATATGAAGTGTAGGTCGGTCGCGAAGATTTATGTTGCCAAAAAAAAGGAAAAAACTACACACAGAGGATTCTCCTGAGAGAATCTTATCTTCATAGAAATAATGGTCGAGTAGCAGCACGGCTTCAAAGGTACCTTCAGAGTTGTTACAGCGCGTCGAAATAAAACTATCGCGGAATCGACTGAACAAAACACGTCGAATTTCTTCTGCATGCGTATCGGCTGTAGAAAGGCACAAGTATGGCCAGACCTTGCATCAAATATAAGGTAAGGTTCTTGTCCTCCAGTCTTAAATTTCGTTTATAATTTTCTAAGGAAGTAATTCATTTCGAGGAACGAAATAACCGTCACTATCGAAATCACGAAATTGAACTAGAGTTCAATAAGTTAAAGAAGGAAATTTCGAGCTTAGCGTGCAGTTAATATTATTTTGTCATCTGCGCCGCCTTCTTCGCTTTCACTAGCTCGACCAGTTCCTGCAACAAAGAGAAACAAGTGTAGAATCGTAGCTCGGTTTATTATCCGTTAAGCTAATGTAATGCTTGGATGTAATTATTTCAAATGTCGTCTTTTATCCTTTTTCCTTTCGTTCTAAAAAAGGAACTTAGTTCAGCATTCATATAACGATGTTTAATTTAATATTACATGAAATGAGATTGTATACTTGCACTGTGCAATTATAATAATTATGTAATATGAGGGAATAAGTACTGAAGAAGACTAACAAGTGAAGTTGAATACGTTTACCGTATTTATTTTATTTATAAATATAATTTATTTTTAATATAATCTCTTTAATTTAGTTCGTATTGTTGGCCCATTATTCCCTCATATTGATTTGCGTAAACGAGCCTAACATTTCAATATAATGATATAAGGTAACACGTTTTTTTTTTAATGCTTACCTTGTATCTCTTCATGCATTCCTTTTTCGTTCTAGTGGGTATACACGCCGCGATCTGATCCCATCTGTCCGGGACTGTCGTGGGATAAGTTTTCAGTGCTTGTTCCAAGAGTTTTTGTTCACCCGGTGTCCATGGGGCCGCTTCTTTTTTAATCTCCTTAGGTTCAGCAGCTACGCCGTTCGCGATTGGATGATCCAGGCGCTCTGTAACGGCTGGCATTCTTTCTTCGATAGCTTCCTTGCTTTTTTTCTCAGCGATGAAGTTGTCGAAGGCTTTCTTATTCGCTTGTTCCTTTAAGCTCGATTTGCTAAAGTCGGTCGACTGTAGACTCTTGGCCTTTGCCAGAACTTCCTTGGCGTCGCGGGTGACTCCGCTGGTGGAGCCGCTATGTTGATTAATGAAATTCGCTACTACCTCCCAACGTTGATTGGTACCGGCAGGGAACAGATTAACCGCTTTAATCAAGAGTTGCAAGTCGTTCTCGCTCCAGGGTGCAGTGTAGGTCTTGGTCTGCTTATCAGATGCGTTTCTCGCATCGTTACTGATCACATTTACGCGGCGTTCTTCCTCGATTCTTCTCTCAGCTTCTTCGACGACGCTCAAAAACGCGGTTCTGCCATTGGCCTGAAGATTCTTCATCGCCTTTTCCAGCTGCACGAGCTTAAACAGTTCACATATCTTCTCTACGCTCTCCATGTGTCGGAGACTCTCTTCCGAGCTTTCGGCAAAGTAATTGTTTGCCTTGCAAAAGTCCCTGAACGCCTTTCTTTCTTTGCGCAACGCCTTCTTTTGTACTTCTCGCTCTTGCTTCAATGCATCTTGCTTCGCCCTTTCCTCAGATTCTCTCTTCTCCCTCTCTAATCTCTCCTTCTCCGCCGCGTCCCGTGCTATTCTCTCTTCTTCCAGTTGCCTGGCCTTTGCTGCCTCCTGCTTCGCCCTTTTCACCGCGTTCTTCTTATCTCTGTCCTCTTGCTGGAATTTCTTTATCCTAGGATCTACATTGTACGCCATGTCCACTAAAGTGCGTATTCGCGCCATCTCCTCTTTTTTCCGTTTCGCTCTCGTGGCTTTGTTCTTCTTCTCGATCCATTTGCGCATGTCCCGACTGCAATTAATTTCGTCGTAAAAACACTATGCTGCAATTTTCCTCGAAGAGAAAACCTTGTGATTCGTCGTACTTACTCTTGGCCACTCTCCTTGTCTTCCTCGTCGAGGTACGAGTACTCGCGCCAGGAATCGAAGTCGTACCAAAACGAGTAGAACTGTTCTACCTTCTCTCGCGGCGTGAATGGTCCGCCCAATCGTGGCACAGGCTTCTTCGCGGACCAGCGTGAATTATCTTTGAAAGCTCTACCCAGCACCTCGTAAAAATTGTTCCGACAGTCCTTCTCGTCCGGCAGACTGTCGTTGAAGTAAGGATCCACGCTGTCATAGCTACGCCTCTTCGCTTGACTCCCGAGGGTTTCCCAGGCGCGCGTTATACAAGTGAAGTAGTCGTCGTCCGGTCGGATTTCCTCACCCATCGCCTTGCGCTTATCGGGATGGTGTTTCAATATCTTCAACTTGTCTGCAATCCACATATTAGACATATCCAAGTTGTTGTCAACCTCGAATCAACGTTTACATCTATAATTTCCTTTACCGGGCATACTTTACGTACAAGCTCTCTTGATAAGATCCTCGGTCGCTCGATGCCTGAGATCTTTCAAGCCTAGAACGGCGTAATGGTCCTGATCCTTCCAGTCTCGCGGGTCCAACGACCTGAGGTACTCGAGATCGTCCTCGAACTGATACTGGGACAGATCCTCCTCCTCGTCCGACGACTCCGAGATGCTGGACCGCGTGAGGCTGCGGTGGAACTGGGCTCGCCATGCCTGTGCGGTCGAATATAAAACTACCGGACCCGCTGTGCCGGCGTTGGCCTTGCCTGCATCTGTAACATGTCGGTCTTAAAATTTGTCTCGTAGAAAAAGGATCGCGAAGGATCCTTTGTCACGCGACGCGATGAGAGATAATTATACGCCGAACGAGGTCGCAGATGGACTATCGGACGCGAAGTCAGGTGTACGCGTAAAAATCGAATATCTCTCATGGGCGATCGTTTTCCTGGAATTACGCGAACCAGAAATTCCCTCCCCGCGATAAGAAACGAGCTGAGCTAATTGATCGACACCCAGCGAGCTAAAGTTTTGTGAAACGCGCGAGCTCATCCGAAAAACCCGCTGCTTCCTGACACATCTAACCAATCCTAACCTCTAAAGGCCGGTGTCGCGCGATAGGGAGATGGCTCACCGGATATGGAATTGAACGCCGCGGAATCCTCGTTCCCGCTGCCGTCCGTCATCGTCGCGTGTGATCTTCGCGACGAGCTGGTCCTGAAATCGCACACAGGACACAGGACACGCGATAACGGTTCGTCGATCGCGCTAGGTATCCCCCGAACTCACGAGCACGAGCGTGCACGAACATGAATGCCGATCGCCGCGAGCGCCAGCTCTGGAATCCGCCGCTAACTTAACTCGACCTTCGAACGGGTGGAAAGCGTGGGAACTTTTAATACTCCTGTTCACGTTACACCCAATATCGGCGATACAAGATTTGTGTTCATCAATGCGGATTAACTTTCGATTTAATTTACTTTTTATCCTTTTCTAGTTTGAAGAATTAGAAAAGATAAAAAAATAAGTTAAACTGAGATTAAAGTTAATCCGTGAAAATGTACATATTGTTAGTGTTGCTTGAAATTCCCGAAAATTCCTGCACTTAAAACGAGATAAATATATATATTGGGCGTTGGAAAAAGAGAAAGCAAAAATGCCCCAAGTGCAAAAAGTGCAAACAATACGCGCACGCGCGATGGACCTAATTTAAAAGTTCTCAGGAGGGCGATTTCGAGACGAAAATATTCGGAGCTTTTAATATCGTTTTTTTGTATTATTTGTATATCATTTTTATTCAATAATGCTCGTAATTAAACAGTGCTTTAATTAACAAGGCATATGGTTTCGATTTAATGCGAGTGCGTACATGTACAAGACGGAAGGCACGTGTTTATTTCGCGAAGCTTTTTGCCCCGTCAGAACTTTTACATATAAAATGTTCTTAGATAACTTACAGATAATAATAAAACAAGATACAATCGTGTTCGCTACGTTTCCTTGCAAGCTCGATTGGACGGAAATCTCGATCGCGAACGAACACAAACTTTTTTTTTCGAACTTCGACGGTTTTATTTACTGGGAAGACGCGGCGGGGGATTACGTGAAATGCAAATCATTTTCAACTGGCAGCCGTATCCCATTATTTGTTCATATCGGTAATAAACTGGCTTCCGATAATAAGCGAATTACTATTTACTTATCACTCGATTGTCCAACGATCATTCTCGCGCGGGATTTATAAATAAATATGGGGAAATGGATTTCTCGCAATGCTGCTACGAGAACGTTATATATCTTTTCCTTCAAGTTATAATGCATAAAAGAAAATAAATTAAATTTATAGAGCAATGTTAATAACAAAAATAGCCACTTGCGACTCGTCAGTCATGTCTAGAATAAAAGTATCACTAAGGCATTAAAAAGGGAATGATCCCCAAGTGGAGATAGGAAAGCTTCATCATCGCCAATTATCGATCTATTGGTTTCCGGGGGATGACAATCGCCTCTGATACGGATTCTGAAGTAATCGCGGAGAACATTCGATCACACGTAAGAGCAGTGCATCGATATAATCCTCCAGATCGCTGAGTCTCTTGTTCTTCTCCGTGACTTGCGTCTGTAGGTGCAACGCCAGTTCTATTAGATCCTGTAAGTGAAATGTTTTGTTTAGAATAAAACGATAATCGTCTCGCAATGGAAAACTTGTCTCATGAAAAGAAAGTGACGACTGCATGCTCCTCTCAAATAATAAGAGCTCAAATTAATTAATAATAATAAATAAATTAGACTTAAAAAGAAATGATATTATGCATCGATATTTACTTCTCTCGATTTGCCCTCGAACTGGTTAAGGACCTCGTGCGGCAGGCGACTCTTAGAATTCGCGGCATTCTTAACGGCATCCTCGCCGCCGATGATGATCCTTTCGGAAGACAGGCGATTCTCGTCGTTGGCATCTTTGAATTTGTTCTCCTTGTCCTTTTTCTTGTCCTTCTTCGCGTGCTTTTCCTCCTTGGGACTTCGTGGGTCACATTTCTCGTCCTTCTTATCCTTCGACTTATCTTCTTTCACAAGTTTCTCCTTGCTCGCGGCGAGCTTCTCCTTGCTTGCGGCGAGCTTCTCCTTGCTCGCAGCGAGTTTCTCATCCTTATTCCTCGGATGAAGAATTTCTCTCGGCGCCGGACTGGGCGGTTCCGGAAGATCTTTCAATCTCGATGTGACTGGTGATGATGAACGAATAGGCGATACGTCGCGTTTGTTATCCTGCGGCTCATCCACCACAATTTTAGGCTTGCTTTCCCATCTGACAAGCATAACACATGCAACATTGCTTTATTATGCTCCACACGTTTTACTTAATGAATCTATTCACTATATTTTTATTATTGACGTAATAATTCTCAGTTACTGCTAAGCATTTACCGGATTATGCGTTCTTTTTTCTATTTCTTCTATTTTTCTCCTATTTCTTTTGAAGATAAATATCTTCAAAACGTCTTCAAACACTTTTACCTTTTAGGCACGCTGCTCGCTTGCTTGCCGTAGAGCTTCAAGCCCCACTCGTCGTCCTTCGTCAAATTGTCGACCTTCGACAGATTCGTGGCGGATGCGCTCATGGCAAATCGCGGCGGTTTGCTCGGTGCGGCGTTAATTGGTGCCGGTGGCGTGTGCACCTCTCTGAAGACATTGCTCTGCGAGCCACTCGAGATACCGTTGGCATTGCCGCTGTTAACACCAGGGGGCACGGGTGCGTTCAGCGACGAGGCCGAGCTTTTATGAGACAAATCGTCAAACTATAACAGATTAAAGTAATTAAAACTATGTCCAACAGACAAACTTATTTTAAATATTTATCCAATCCATTGTTTTTATCCATCTGTAATATATACATACTTATCGAACAAGAAATAATAAAATTAATCAAATCTTCACTCATCCTTAACTCAGAATTAATATAATGGTTTTAATAAAACGTTATTACAAATATTAAATACGAGTATTGACGATATCGTTAGGATAACTAGAATTAGGCTTGTTTCCAATTACCGTGAATTCATCTTCATCTTCGCTGATAACTCCGGGATCAGCTTCACCTGGTTCCTGTCGTGTGATTTTGAATTCGCGCTCCTCCCTCTCGTCCAGATTACTTCCATCGAGCCGGTTCTTGCTCTTGCCTTTAACTTTGTTCCCAATTGATTTGGCTAATTTTTTCAGGCCTTTGCGCTTCTCAAGGCTGCCGATGCTAAGCAAACTGCCGCCGATCGACTGCGCGGCTGTGGACAGTTGTCCCAAGGAGCTTTTGTGACGCTCCTTCTTACTTAGGTCGGTCAGACTTCCAGCCTTTACGATAAAGCCGATCTTCACCTCGAGCTCGCCTCTCTCTTTCGTGTTCTCTTTGCCTGGTTTGCTGTTAAGAGCGTACCTACAAACGCATTTATTCCCTCACAAATTTATTGACAACAAATGTATATCTATTATATTTTAATAAAGCAAATTTTACATTTTCTTAACTCCAATAATGGACATTTATTATCTGTTAAAAATATATGTCATATAAAAATTACAAAACGTCACAAATATGTTTAAGGTAAAAATTTATGTTAAGGTAAAGGTGAATTCAAAAAAATAAATACTAACAACAAATAGCATAAGGATGAGTTATAAAGTGTAAACTCTGCTATACTACAAGAAGAAAAAAATCACATTTGACCATATCAAATTGCCACACAAGGTGTACGGTCGATTATAGCATCACGCTACAAGAATGCAAAAAGGCATGCGAGTAATTAATGAGGTAGGCGATACGCCGTAAACGCGACGGTTTCTCTTTCCCGAGAGCAATTTTCCCGTGGGCGGGAAGTGTGGGAGAGATTTGCATGAGACGCCGCAATTTGTGCAATTAACGCTATCGCAAACGCACCATCTGTTCTTGGGCCTCTCGTACACGTCGAAGCTGGAGAGCGGTATGCTGACGGTGCCGAGGAACTCGTCGACCCCCACGAAGTTGCGGTGCAGGGCGGTGAGGACGATTTCCGCGGTGTTCCCCTGTTCCGGGATCAGCAGCTCGCATTCCTCGTGCCATTCCACGTCCTTGGTAGCCTTCTGCTTCACCGATGTCTGGTACTTTTCCTTGCCGAGTGCGATTGTCACGAAGCAATCGTTGGTTTCTGCATACGTATGTATTCACAATTCAACGTGTTGTTATTTCTACGACGTGTGGGCGCGGAGGATCGGTGTCGACCGGGAGCGAGGTCGGGAGATTAATGAGATGTGTGTAACGGGAATTAAAGATCTCACCCGGTAAGAGAATACGTCTGCTCTCAATTGTCGTAGAAACGTCGTAAGAGTTTATTACTTACGTATTCGCGGCAAAAAGGAGAAAATTCTCGATCTCGATTTTGGTCTTAATTGGAAAGCATTGCCCCGACTGGTTTGTGCATATTTATCAGTTTTGCATTTATATTAATAAAAGAAAATAATATATAGGTAGAAATTGATAGAATTGGGGTAATGCAATTCTCTTTTTACATGCAGGTAATGGAAAGTAATTTAATCCGACAACATATGACACGCTATCGACGCGCTTCTAAATATCCTTTCCGCAGATGGAAACCTACCATTAACCATAATATATGGTTCTCTCGTTAGCAGTACTGCGTTTGCTCATTTTACATTGCAGCTAAATAAATATAGTAATGTCACAACGCGTGTATCGCGGACGCGCATCGGGAAGTCATTAACTCGTCGCGCAATTACACTGATTATTAGGTCGAGAAGATAGCGTACGCGCTCACGGCCTCACGTCGCGTCGTATTGGTTGCAGTTGGAACATCAACTTGTAAAAGTTAATTCGATCAAGCATTTTAAAATACACGTTGTAAAATTTCTATGTCAATTATTTCCTTCAAATTGACAAAATTTAATGACAAACTTTATAATTTGCATTTATCTCATGCTATAAACTTTTTATTTTTACTTCCCTATTTTTTGAGTTTACTAAAATGCGTGTAACACATCTTTATTTTATTTTGAATATTCTTCACAGAAATGTTGATATACTTTCGTTACTTAATTTTAGTAGGCCATTGATTTCCTAACAAGTAAAATGACATAAAATTTTGCGACGGAAATTCTGCTGAGGCAACGGAATTATCTATTTTCGCTTTGGAAATTCGAGTTTCAGTTGACATGACGACGACGTACGAAAATTTGTGCGTATTGTTTTGCAAACTCAGATTGCTTTGCCAGCGAAAACCGGATGATTCATGACCTAAAATAGCCGCGAAATACGAGGTCACTCGGTATCGGCGCGAACACGCGAATAACGTGCAGAGAGGTAAAACATGATGATGCACGTGTTGGCAAATGGGAGAAAACAAGGCTGGATGACAGCTGGATTATTGAGATCTCAAGATGTTATCGTGTTCAGGTCGTGTTCAGGATGCTTCGGGCATTAGGAGATTGAAGGCTTTTTATAATTTAATTAATTTCACATACTTTAAACGTTGCACATACTGCATTTAGGCCCAGTTTCACAAGTGTCGGTTAACTTTTAACCTTAGATTAACTCACTCTTCGTCTCCTTCTAACGTTTTCCTTATTAGAAAGAGACGAAGAGTGAGTTAATCTAAGGTTAAAAGTTTACCCGACACTTGTGAAACTGGGCCTTAGCGTGTATCTTGTTACATATATGTATATTTAATATATGTATATTTAATAAATTCTTTTGAATAAAAGAAGCGTTGTTGAAGAAAAATTTGCAAGTGCAATCGAAATAAAAATATCATACTCACTGTGTTTTCCTTTAGTCAGCAAGTCCTTGGCTCTCTGAACTGTAAACAATGAAAACGAGATGTCAGTAATAAAAAATGCAGAATAAGTGTCGAGTTATATCAAACGACATGTCGTGCTACAATTTATGTTACTTTTATCTAATACGTTCACGTGCTGAAGTACAAAGTAAATCGTCAACTAGATAGATTGAATTTGATTGGAATTAATCTCTTGCTTCTAAGCTGCTTCGTATTATTGCAATAATATTAACAATATGCTTGTAAATAAATAAGTAGATATACATATAAGTGCAAAAAACGCTATATGTTCAATAATTCCATACCACGCGCTCGCATTTAAATATTAATGCATTTAAATATAAAACGTAGCGATCTCAGTCATCGTGAAAATAGAGATTTCTTTAACACCTCTCGTGTAGATCTACTTTTTTTTCTTCAATCGACTTTTCACCGTGCCCACGAGAAAATCTCACGTTATGGCTTTCGCGCGTAATCGCTCTCGCTTATATCAAAGTAAAAGCTGCAGGTATATATCAGTTACCGCCCCATTGGTTTCGCAATTTCGAGAAATCATCGTGTTGTTATCCGTTTATGCCTTCAATATATATATTAGCCATAATGGTATTTAAATATATAAGGAGAGAGAGTATCAATTTAAATACAACAACTAGCAACATTTTAATATCTGTACAAAATCTGTACGATATTTTAAAGTAGCACACTAATTCGTAATGTATGTATGTAATAAAATAATTTATATTTAGTTTGCAATTTAGATCTTGTTTGACATATTAACTAGATGTGACATTGAAGATAAAATGAGAAATGTGCATGCGAATTAAGAACCTTATAATAAGCAATCGAACTTGATTAAATTTTGAAATTGGTAATTTAACTATGCACGTCAAATATATGCAAATGGTGCATCGTGGCTGTGAAGCTTGTAACCAAGAGAGAGATTCACGAATCAAGCCTTCGTGCAATTTCTACGAAACCTTGACCGAAATACGGAATTTAAACAATGAAATCACACGCTTACAGCACATTCCCAGACATTTTCCGGCAATTTCATCGCGCTACAAACGAAGGTCGCTCCTTCTTGTAAAAGACTTTTTCTCATCGCGCATCTTCAATCGAGATATGTATAAAAAAAAAGAAAATTAGTATATTAATATATGTTATATTTGTGTGTGAGAAAGATTAAGATGAATTGAAGTAGAAAGCCGAAAAGACATTTTGCTCGTTTATCTTCTCGATATTAAACTTCAATAATTTCAGTAATATGCTCCGAGTTACTGTATCGTGACATTGGCCTTTACAGGTGCATCTTTGTGAAACTTGAAATCCGAATTTACTGCATAATCCGCAAGATCTCGTAAAATGGTCGCGGAATAAACGTCTGCGATAAAAAAAAAAAGAAAAGAAAGAACCCGCGTCTGTCTCCTCCATCCGTAATCCGTTAGTTCGTAACACGGAGCGTTACCGAATAACTGTCGGAGGCACTTCCTCGTTCTCACACGCGCAACGGCGATGAACCATAATGGATGTGCGAGGTACGAGGAGGAGGCCAACGTATTCCCCGATTTTCTCGTACACCGAAAGAAAAGAAGAGCCGAAAGAGAGATAATTTCTCGTCGCATCCTTCTTCACGGTCGAGTTAGAGTTGAGACGGACTCGAAGTCCCCGTCGCGATGAAGCCGCAGTCAAATACCGTTTAGTCTGATAGATGAAAGCATTTTTCAATGCTTCGTGCGTCTCAGCAACGTGGCCGCGATCGCGATGATCCGACGATACACGACTCTCGACCGATCCTTTTCTTAATCCGAGAAGCTGAGGCTACTTAAACACTCCTGTCGAAAAAGGCACAGTAATTTTAATGTGCTTCCTTCGTTTTTTAAATATTTTTTTGGTTTCTCCTTTTTCTGAAAATGTTGAGTAAATCTATATACATATTGTCCTCAAATACTGATAAATTACAGAACACAATCCAAAATATGCAATATGTAATTAATAATGACTTTTAATTGGGGTGTAAAAGTAGTCCTAGGTGACTGTTTATGCAAAAAAAAATGAGGCGCCCGTTCTCGGGTTAAGCCTATTCAAAGGATTTTCTAGGATGCACCTTCTCTCGGGTCCATCGTGAATTTCTTTCGAGTAACCGCGTTAGTTTTTATAAGACTATTTCGTATTTGTTAATTCTGTAAACTCTGTAAGAATATTTCGAACAGACAAAAATAAAATTAAGGACATAAGATTCCAAGGTTTTCAGTGTTTGAACGTGTCTGCATGATCTTGAAAGGCATATCCGGTCCGATCGGTGAAATACTTTATGCAAAAGCAGAGGAAAGGGGAGCACCGAATAGCCGCTAAACATGCTTTCACGCGTCGCCTATTTTGCAGCGAGATATACGAAGGAGCTAAAAACTTGTCACTCGTGGAAATCGCAAGACGGATTTGTAATTATACGCACACAATATGTGGCACGAGAATCATTATTTACTCTGCTATGATTTTAGCACATGTCGTGTCTCTGTTATTATAAAACGATAAATGAGAACGTATCTACAATTGCACACGCCTTCACGCAAGGTTTTGAAAAACCTAGGTATTTTGAAAAATCTATTTTTATAGTCTCTTCCGCGGAGAAATATTCTCTCTGAATCACCGTGGGGAAACTTTCTGAATTCGCACCTGGTGTCGTTGACCGTTTCGAAGACAGATGTCTGGTTTTTCTTCCCCCTATGCATATGTCCGTTGTAACGGCGAGTCTCGGCTGCGATTACTCTCGATTTGACACCCGCTAACTAAACGCCCGAAGGTAAAAGTTTCGCGCGTGCTAATTAAGAGGACAAGTACGCTAACGCGCGAGCACGCTTTCGCGAGCTAAACCGCAGTAACTGGGCTTTTTATCTTATGATCGATTCGCGGTGAACGGTGTATCCTAATTAAACAGTCTGCAAACTGCTCACCGAAAGTTGGAAGACCGCAATGAATTATCGATGATTAAACTGTTGTGAAAGAAAGAAAAGATAACGAGAGAAAAGATAACAAGCACAGAAAGAAAAAATTCCTTCAGAGAATTAGAGAATTATTTTGAAAAAAATTTAGATTATCGGAGGCGATATGCGTGTGTTTAAAAATCGACATTAGATACAACCGATGAGTAACATAACTGTTTTGAATAGCAGTACACAGGATGCGTCATTTGATATATCGCCGAGGAATATCGCACGAGAGCTCGCCGCATTCGAAAATTTCAGTAAGTAGATTTCAGCACACGATAAACTCTTTCTCGCAAGGCAATAGAATATTCAACTAGGCAAGTAGAATCAGCGTATTTCCGCGAGTTAACGTTTAGCACAGCGATGCGTCCGCATAATCGCATTTAATTGCTGTCGGAGTTAATTGAAATTATTACTAGAAGTCGTTACAAACCAAAAAATTATGATCCTCTTACGATAATCTTAAGAAGTTAAGGAAATGATAGAAAGAGAGAGAGAGAGAGAGAGAGAGAGAGAGAGAAAAAAAAACAAGAGAGATAAATATATAGTTCTTCAATTAATCATCAGAGATAACATCGTTTCGCGAATTATCAACGGTGGAAAAATTATACCGCGTGTATGCTTTTTATAAGACGATCTTTTTGTCATGCGATTTAAGTTTTAAAGCCCATTTTAGATAATTTTTATTATTTTAGATTATTTCTTTATATCACATATTTCAATGTACGTCATATGTATTTAAAATTATATATTTTATATATGTGTATATTCTAAATTGTTTTCTCCTCAATTGTTTTTCGTATTATATGGCACATAAGAATATAAATATAGAATAGCAATTTGACTTCTCTGACGCGAATAATAAATCATCTAAAGTGGACTTTAGAGAATATTGTTCTCCAGCATTAACTCTATATAAAACGTTATGTGACTTGGAAGTGTGTATCACATATTTGCTTCAACAACGACATAACTCAAAAATAATAATTTCCCAGAAAATAAGTTTAAAAATTTTAATTTATTATAACTGTTCTTTCTGTACCAATTACTCAAAATAAGCCAATTTTGAGTTATGTCATTATTGAAGCAAATGAGCGACATGTGTCTATATTCGTGTATATCTAAAGCGCATATCTTAATCTATATTTTTTAAGTCTAATGACTTAATCAATGTTTTCTATTTACTACTATTGGATTTATTCCAAAAGAAAAAGCATGCGGGACGTTTGCTAAAAAATTCTCTAAAAAAAATCTTCATGAGTTCTTATACATTCTTATACATATAGTATCTTTTTATACTAGTCTCTTTCTAGAATTTCCTTTTTAAAGTCGATGTAATTATATCCTTGGAAAGTGTCCAGATATCCGACGCGTGACGAATACAAAGTGAGATTCCGCGATGCGATTGTGTAATTCTTTCTTTCATACGAACAAAACAAAGCCAACTGGCCAAATTATAGAGGGTCAACTCTTAAAAGCGAAAGATCTAAAAAGCCTTGTGTCCACGATGCTATTAGAAATCGCTCCGAGATCTTGTACGAAGAAAGAATTAACCAATCGCATTGGTCAATTGCCGAATTGTTTAAATGTGATTGGTCAATTTTTTCTGTGTCCGAGATTTCAGAGCGATTTCTAATATCGTGGTCGATTGCGGGCGCGCGATGCAAAAGGGAGAGAATTGTTTTTTTTTTTCGAGCGACGCACTCTCAGACGTATTTAAATACGTCGCGTTTATTCGCGTGCATCACGGTGCAACGATGACGCGATGACACATCGCGTAGCAGCGAAACGGCATATCTCTCGCGCCTTACGTCTTCTTCGATTCGAAGATAACGAGAGATATGAAGCAGACCATTCCCATGACGAATCCCCCGACTGCTATAAACCGCGGTATATCGTTAACGTTTACGTTACCGATAAGATTAGAGCTTCACGAGGGATAAGAAGTGATTTATTTAAACGAGGGATCTACTTGATCTCTTTCGCACAAAAGGGAGTAAAGTAGAGTAGTGTTGTCTCCTCGAACTCTCGTAAGTACGTCCTATTCTTATCTCGCGGTCCCTCTCGAGAATTCCCTTCTTAACGTCTCGGAACGTCTTGGAAAGTGTCCAGATATCCCGTTCGGGTGACGAATACGCGGGTAACGTTCGGCGAAACGCGGTTTCTACGTCTCAACGACGCGACGCCCCGGGCCCGGACGGTCTCGGATTACGTTCCTGAGCGGCAGCGGCGGCGGCGAGGCAGACGAGGCTGCGGGGTTTCGCTCGCCTAGTTTTCCGCGAACGCGAGAGACACGTAACCTCATCGTAATCCTCGTATATACGCGCATCCATACGTCCTCGCGTAGGTAACAATCGGAATTACGGCACGCATTCCACCGCGCGGCGTCCGAGCGTCCGACCACCTGTCGAAAAGCATTTATACGGAGAGGAGAGGAGAGGAGAGAAGAGGGAACGAGAGAGAGAGGGGGGGAGACATCGTTACGACGTTCCGTCGCGTCGCGTCGCCGCGATATCGCCGCTCGCTTACCTGTCACCTGAACGTGCGTCGGGCTCCACATTGTGAGATTCCTCGGGGCTTCCTGCTGCCGCTCGCCGTTTTGCACTCGTCGATATCCTTACGCGACGATGACTACGACGACGACGACGCTCTGACGACCGCGCGGCGCGCTGCGAGGAAACGTTCGCATCACGCGGTCGTGGCTCGCGCACTGGCCAACCCAACCGCCACGCTCGCTCGACTCTCCGCAGTCTCCGCACTCCACTCCGAGAACCGACAGTCACGTCCAGTCACGTCGACGGCCGAACATTCACCGCGCGCCTTGCTCCGCGACGACGACGACGACTGTACGCGGCGCGCTGCCGCGCCTTTGAACAACCGCTACGCGCGATCGACGCGCCAGGTGCGGACCGAACGGGACCCATTTGCGCGGCTACCTTCACGGCGCACTGCCGGGTGCGCGCAAAAATCTTTCTATTCGTAAATAAATAAATAATCACGCTCGTGTGTATCAAATACTAAAATGAAAAAGGCCAATAAATGAGCAATGATATAGTTGTTAAGGGGCACAACTAGTGTGACACTTTTGAAAAATCGATTTTTTTTTTTTGCATTTTTCGATAGTCTATAGCTTCAAGAATAACATATTAAAATTTTAAGAGTGAATCTCAAATAGTTTTTGAACGGCAGCCTTCTAAAGAGTAGCTGCTCGTCGGTCAGAAACGTGCATAAGCTTCGAAAGAGGGTTGATTAGCTCGAAGGAAAGCTTCAGCAACCCAGCAGGTACTTTCTTGAGGATGAAGAAGGTAAATTATATGGGCCTGGAATAGCAGATTAGCTGTAAATATGATATTTCTCAATCAAACAATGAAATCAATATTTTTATCTAAACGCGTTTTTCTCAAAACGACATTTTTCAAATTTGCTGCAGTTCTAACTCGAATACAAATCATCCGATCGACTTGAATTTTTTTGGAGCGTGTTTAGTATTTGTTTTTCCATACAATGACCTTCCAGTTTTTTGATTGGATGAAAAATGTCAATTTGCCATGCAAAAAACCGCGAAATTTTTAAGCGTAATTTGAACTTTTTTTTCAAAACTCCGCCATTTTGTTGGATTTTAATTTTTTTTCATAATCCTAGGTCATTGTACGGGAAATACCTTCTAGTTTAACGGACATTTTTTTTTTTATTTCAAGCACTCTGAAGGCCGCAATCACTGCAGCAGTGGGAGCACGTTTTTTTTTTGGAGACTCGGGAGATGACACATAAGTCGCTGAAAATTGATTATTTTCATACAAAAAAATTACTGCACATAGATCATTTATACACAAATATATTCTCAAAATTTTAAAACATTCGATGCAATACTTTTCATTTAATAAATTCCCGAAAATCACCTTTTTTTGGGCAGTCACACTAGTTGTGCCCCTTAAATAATTAAATGTATATATTAATTTAATACATATATTTAATTTATTTAACAACTATATATCGTTGCTCGTTTGTTGACCTTTAATTTTCATTTTAGTGTGTTTTGTTCATTCGTAGCTAAGAAATCGGAATTAGAAATGTATTTTTAATTCTGATTTCTAATATTTAATATTTATTCTTATTCCTAATTTGAGTAATTTGTGCTCTATTGTGCGTATAGGACCTATAACGCTATATTTTTTGCACTTAAAATGCAGACGAATGTAGGTACAATGAGATATTGAAGAGAAAAAGGTGAGAAAAAGCGTTAAACTACATAATAAAGTTCCACCTGGGTAGTTTACTTACAAATTAGTTTACCGGATTTAGTCCCGAGTATACTCAATGAAAAATGTATAGAGATGATAAATCTAACGTTAAAGTATATACGCATATTAGGTTTAATTGCGTAACTTTGGCCTTCGTGCCAGATTTCCTATTCATCTCTCATACGTCTGATTAACCATATCCTGAACGAAGCGTTAATTAACCCATTCGTGGCCTGCGATCGTCACATCGATAAGAATTACGCTGCCACAATCATGAGAAACGCTTCTCGTGTGTCTCGGATTCTTGTAGTACAGATATAACCGTGGTATAGTAATCAGCACATGACTTTTGTCCGAAAGCGACACGAAATGACAAGAACAATAATATTAACACAAATATATATGAATGCAATAATAATTAACTTCCTAGTTGAAATTCTGTCTTAATATTTAGAACCTAAATAAGGATTCTTTTTCAGCAACATTTTGAATTTGTGTTCAACAGTTGCTAGTCTAGACTAATAAAAGGATCTCGAATAAAAATCATTTTTTCCAAATAATTGATCGTACGTTCGCACGGAGTACACTTGACGGAACTGTCGCATTACGGACGTGAAATTATGTATCCATATGCATAAGTGACATAAAAGGTTGCTCGATACCTCTTTCAGCATATTCGACATTACATATTTATTTTTATGCAATACGTATTGTCACTAACCTAAATTTGCAATGCGCTGAGACGAGCGATTCTATAATCGTGCAGCGATCGCGTTACAATGACATAATAATTTTTAATGTTCCAACGATAGCTGTGTTTTAGTCCGACATTTATCGGCTCGCAGTTTTAAATTGGAATATGTATGTATATTCGTTGCTTGTAATATATAATTAAGCACTAAGAACGAGCTTTGTTCGCTAGCCCCTTTATGAAATTATTAATAAGTTTTTGTCGCTCTATGTTGTATTTTCTGCATTAAATAAAATATGTAAAAAATTCAACTGTAAAAAACACAAATCTTATATATGCTTACGTATGCTCTAATTGACGGTACCGGTCGTGATTAGCGCAGGAAATAATCGCAATCACTGTTAATCAATGTTGATTGTATCATTAGTTGCAGCAGACATCACGCCGAAGTTTGACCAGAAAATATTGAAATCTTCCATAAGATCGGTTATTCTTGCGAACTATTTCGCGTATGACGATGTCGTTTAGATTAATAAGAAACTTTACAATGCAAAGCTAGGCATGTCCGTCATGTTTGCGGAGAGATCAGGGAAGATGATTACGGTTACAAAACTGCGCTAAGTGGTTTTATTACACTTTATTACGATATTCCACGCGATTGCCCACAAAGATTGCGAAAGAACGGAAGTGGTGAGGTGATACGCTGCACCGTGCATCATTATGCTCGAGACTTCGGCTCTCAAGACGGTCGGGTACATTTTCGATCGACATCAGCCCGCCAATTTTTGTTTTGTGACAAAAACGAACCGTAAATTTTACCGTAACCGTTTCAAATCGAGTATGCTAAAAGTAGTTCGTCGGATTGAAAACATAGTTTGAATTCAGTATTCATAATTGCAGTTAATGATTTGTATTATTTTTAAGGGTATTATATTTCGATTTGTGGAAATAAAATAATACATTACGCGGATTTTTCTTTTTTTTTAATGAAACAATTTGTAGAATTTCGGATACTTTTGTCGGTCACAAAATGTGTCGTGCATCTTTCCCGATAAGCTGTATATAAGATTCGAGATAATTTTTATCTCAAAAAGAATTTATACAATGCTAGCAATTGATTATGACGTGCTGAAATCTTGAACTTGACTGTCGAGGAACTGCTGGGAATTCTGTTTGGGTTCTGATCGGTTGTATGTGTAAATGATGCTCGGTCTGGCGGTTGGCTGGGATTGTGGCGCTTTTGAAAATCTCATTGTCTTCGTTGGTGATGTGCCTTGGTCCTACAGTCGTTTTCTTCATGTCCGCGTTTCTTGCAATAGTTGCAATAGCTGCCCTCCTTAGGTTGAAACCGAGGTTTCTTAAAGGCTTTATTGCATTGCATTTGCAATTTTCTTAGCTGGAGTCCTCCTTCAACTATTTTAGCTTTACTATTTTAGCTTTAGAAAATGCCTGATTCAGAGTATTCAATTCGAAGGAGTACAAAAAACTTCCGATTTTCGGTTTTATG
The DNA here is from genome assembly GCF_003070985.1 of Temnothorax curvispinosus. NCBI lineage: Eukaryota > Metazoa > Arthropoda > Insecta > Hymenoptera > Formicidae > Temnothorax > Temnothorax curvispinosus. The sequence continues at coordinate 42,888 of NW_020227293.1, forward strand.
TTGTGGCAAAAGACCTCAATTGCCTTTTTTTGATAAATTTCCTCTTGGATGCGACTAGGTATAATTCCAGTTTTTCGTGACTTGAGCGTATTAATGATCTCATTATGAATTTGAAAGAAACGATTTATGAAGTCGTCAACAGTCTCATTATGTCGCTGGATGCAAGTGTTTCTCTGAACTTCCAATACAGAGAGATTTCGGGATGGCAATGGCAATTGATCTTTGTGTCTGTCTATTTGTAGCTCATCTATTTGATTCTTTAAATCTTGTATCGCGTCTGTCATTTGGGTCATTTTGTCCAGTAATAAGCTCAAAGTGATCGCTTGTTCGTGAGAAGGGCTTTGTGCGTGCGACATGGGAGCGGTTACGAACATTTTTGATTTTAATATATTGGTGTCCGTATTTGATTCCGTTGAGGTGTCGGAGGTAATGATTTTTCCCCTCTGTAGCTTGTCCATATGATTCGGTTGGATCCAGTAAGACAAGATAATCTTTCTTGGAAATAATTAGCCCGGCCAGTATAGCGTAAAAATGCTTGGACTTCACTGGCTTTTGCATTAATCCGCTATCAATTGTAAGATTTGTGTTAATTCTTATTCCAAAAAAGAAGAAGATTTTATTTTACTACTTCACACACAGAAAAATAATCATTCTACAGCCAAGAAAAGCACTTTCTTATTTTATTTTACTTTTTTTAAGTAAGTTTTCTTACAACAAAGAATATTTTCTTGCTAATAGTTTTCAAATATCTTGACAAAAGTCGTTGAAAACCAGAATATTGTTTTAAGTAAATGTAATGCTTATAATGATTTTATGGTAGATTTGCGGATTAAGTATTTGATATGCTTATATATCCACAAATCTGCCATAAATTGTAAGAATTCATTGTAAGAAATCATTGTAAGAATTACATTTACTCAAAACAATATTCTTGACTTGTGTTAAGATATTTGAACAGTGTTAAGATATTTGAACAGCCTTTCCTTGGCTGCATGTAGAATGATTATTTTTCTCTGTGTGCACTTACAATAATCCTACGCAATAATAGTGACTGTGTCGTAAGTCGTAAGTATATAGCGTATTGAGACCTTCAGGAACTGTTGACGAACTGCTGGGAACTGTCGTTGCAGTTCCTCCTTTTATAGAGCCCAAAAAGGATTTATCGCTTTTCCGGACAATTTTTGTTGGTCTAGGTGACTCATACTAAAGATTTTTGTTTCTACAAATTATCGTAAAGGTATGCATTCTATAGATACGCGAACGATAATAATCACAAGGGCCTATCGCTTTTTCGGGAAAAAGTCTATTTAGTCTAAAGATATACAGGGTGTCCGAAAAATCGCCTACTCCACTTCGGGAGGTGATTCGGGACTTAAAAACAAGCAAAAAAGTTCTTACAAACATAGGTCTGGAAATGAGCCGTTTCCGAGTTATAGCCACTTTTATGTTCGAAAATCGTAATTTAGAATCCGCTTGGCATCCCTCTTTCTTAATTATTTCTTAAATAAAAAATTTTTATTTTTAAATATTTTTAATTTTTTAAATTTTAATTTTTTTATTTTTTTTTTAATTTTTCAATATTTGTAAATACGATTACATTATTTTTAAAAAAAATTAGTTGTTTTCACAGCTACTTGAAATCAGTTGTTTTCACGGCTATTCAAAATCAGTTGTTTTCACGGCTACTTGAAATCAATTGTTTTCACGCCTATTCAAAATCAGTAAGTAAATCACGGCTTTTCAATAAGTTTCAAATTATTATTTAACAACACCTTACTTTTAGGTTGTATCTAATCTTTCCATATTCATCAATGAATCGTTTAAGTTTTAATGAATTAGCTGACATTTAAAAACTAGCTTTTCGGCCCGCGTTTCGCGCGGGTATAAATCTATCTGTATATTAATTATATGCTTTAAATTCACCCATTAATTTGAAACACTAAATTTGTTATTTTTTCTTCTTAAACTGTAATCTACATCTTCGTTTTTTTTAGATTCAACCTTTATTTTACTCTCAGTTTAATACTAATTTTTAATTTAAATACATTTTTTTTTATTTTTAAAAAGTTTCAATTTTTCATCGTGAATTTTTTAATATCCGTAAATTTTGAGATAATGGGCCTTTTTTTTTTTTTTTTTTTCGTTGGAGGACGAAAATGCCTAATGCATACCCTAGGGCCGGTCCCTAGGGTTATGCCGGACTTGCCGGACTTCTTTAAAATTCAATTATTTCCCAAGAAATTGGAAAAATTTTGTAACCGGTTTCCAAATAGATCGGTAACAAAAAATAATACACTTTATAGCACTCCCCGAAAAATTCTACCTCTGTTTCATATATCAGACAGACAGACGTCCGGTATTTATATATATAGATCAAAAAAATTAATTCATTAATGAAAAATTATCCATTAATAAAAAATTAAACTTATCCTCCAAAAATTAAAAAAATTTTGACACGACTCCTATTCCATATATAATTTTTTAAGATTTGGTCAATTAATTCCAGAAAAATTGGAAAAAATGTGTAACCGGTTCCCAAAAAAATCGGTAACAAAAAATTGTACACTTTATAGCAATCCCGGGGAAATTCTACCTTTATTTCATATGTAATTCTTTAAGATTCAATTATTTCCCGAGAAATTGGAAAAATTTTGTAACCGGTTTTCAAAAAGATCGGTAACAAAAAATAATACACTTTATAGCACTCCCCAGAAAATTCTACCTCTACTTCATATACAATTGTTTGAAATTCGGTCAATTAATTTCCGAAAAATTGGAAAATTTTCTGATACCGATTTCCCCAAAGATCGGTAACGAAAAATTATATATTTTATGGCAATCTCCGGGAAATTCTACCCCTACTTCATATAATTTTTTAAGATTCGGTCAATTAATTTCCGAAAAATTGGAAAAATTTTGTAACCGAATAAAAATTTTTAATTTAAGAAATAATTAAGAAAGAGGGATGTCAAACGGATTCTAAATTACGATTTTTGAACATAAAAGTGGCTATAACTCGGAAACGGCTCATTTCCGGACCTATGTTTGTATGAACTTTTTTGCTTGTTTTTGGGTCCTGAATCACCTCCCGAAGTGGAGTAGGCGATTTTTCGGACACCCTGTATATCTTAGGTGTTTTTCCAGAGTTATTGTAATTCTCCGTTTGTATATATACGGCGTTCGAACCAAAATGATATCTGCTCATAACTGTAAACCTTGCAAGCCTGCCAGAAATTACTAAATAAACGATGTTTAACAAAGTGACTATAAAATCGTCAATTACAATGGGTTTTTTTTCTATTGCTGAACTAGTGCAATAGAAAACAGACCTAATGTAGACAGATATTTAAATTTTTTCAAAATTTTTAAAAATTAAATTAATTTTTTTAAATTTAAGGTAGGGAAAAATAGTGTCAAACATGACAGACCGACGTATACACTCTGAGGGTGCAAAAAAAAAACGTATACAGACGGAGGGTTAAGGGTATACATTTTTAAGGTAGGTGAATGAGAGTCATAAGAAAGCAAATTTGAATAGAATATCGCTTGCAGAATGGCATCAAAACTGCATTGAGTTCGTATTCCATTTGCAGAACTTTTAATTGTCGACATAATCTGATTGCCAGCAGAAACTGAGCGAAAACTGTCATTTAGTATAACACTCTAAATGGAATATATCATTAAACTGATACGAAACGGCAGGTCCTGCTAGGTTTCTGCAATTAATTTGCTATTCTCATATTCTACTAGCAGATTTCTGTTATACTTCTACTGACATCCTACTGACAAACTTTTAATGGATATTATACTTTGCAAAATCTGTCTTTGACTAATTTGGCTAATTGGATTCGACGATGTTCGGAAAAAAAACACGTGTGGTTGTGTAATATTAATAATATTAACTTTCTGACGTTTAATCGCGCCTCGAAAGAATGTCACTTTATAATTATCGCGGATACGCGAGTTTTACAACTCTTTTGTCGTGACGCAATCATGTCCGCTTAAATCGACAGTATTACGCCGACGCTATTGCATCACGATCAACCGCATTACGATCATCACGCGACTCAATCGTCCGCGTTTTGCGGAAAAAAACGTCAAATCAGCATATACCTACTCGTCGAACGCGCGTCGGTAATTAATCGCAACAGCCATGTTAGGGAAACGTGACTGATGCATGCGTGCATTAGAAACGTCGCGTTTCAGTGCAACACTCTCACATATATGTGTTTAATTTTGGGAGGTATAGAAAAAATGTAGCGATTGATTTATCGTCACGTTCAATTTTTAACGCGCCAAAATGTTTCTCTCGTAAACTTCTCGCAAATCTATACGCAATCCGTTTATTGTCGATAAGTTATCGTGGATAGATTTTTTTTTCTGAAATCAGGATTCCGTGCGAGCGAAATCGTCTGGGTAGACAAAAATCTAACGCGAAGCTGTTTCCGCGTAACTCATGGACGCTATAGCTTATTTGAAAATATTCATCGAACGTGATTTTACAAGACTACAAACTCGAAACTAGTTATTCCGCCTTTGTTTCACAACAAAAGTGCAAATTCTGCGGTATAATGCAAATTGTAGTATAATGAAGCCGTACATATTACAAATTATAATATTCATTGGATGACTAAAAGTACAAGGGATATTCGAAGCAATGGCCTAGTTTACACCGATCACTTCATACGCGTATTAAATAGTAAATAACTAATAAATTATTTTGATTATTGGCTGATCAGCTCAAATATACCATTTGATACGCGTATCAAAAGATCGGTGTAAACTAGGCCAATGCATCAAAATAAGTCATACTTTTATACATATTATAAGCAGAATGTTGTATGATGTCTTGTACTCGTATGTAAGCAGAAAATTTATAAGGATAAACGAGATAATATTTTTCGGGATACTACATTAAGATGAGATTGAAAAAGCAATAGATGAAATCATTATTTAGTGTAAAAAATATATACTTTGTTTTAATAGACTTATATACAAGTTGTATTCGCAATATTTAACAATTTGATAGTTGCCGAAAGAACAAGATGTACCATATTGTTGATAGAATAAATATCGCATATCTTTCTTCTAATTCTCACATACGTATTAATTTAAAAATATATCATATAAATAGTCCAAATAAAATTACAAACCATATGTCGGTCGATATTCTAAAAAAACTATGACTTATTTGTTTAGTAATGTTACTTAGATTTTATAATATTTAATGATAACTTCATGAGAAGGCAATCAAAATTTATTTTGCAATGGCGAATCCCACTCGGTCGTTCCCCATGTCAAATACGGTGTAGTACCGACCAACAAATGCATCGCCCA
>NW_020227294.1:0-1908 GCF_003070985.1 Temnothorax curvispinosus
TAAACCATCGAATTATATAGATAGACCGGCCCATGAAGAATAGAGAGAAGGAAACCAAACTGCAGCAGAATTCGTTTTTTAAGTGTCGGAGTCACATTGTGTCTACTCCATTTCATTATAGCGAGACTAAAAGGCGTATTGACGTATACAAAAACATATAACCTTTCGCACATACGCACACATGCGGTTGGCACCAAAATGGCGGACGACGTGTATATACTGACTTTTATAGAGTTTTATTAGTGTAGACTTCTATCCCTACCAAGCAATCAGAAGAAAGAAAAATAACTACAATTGAGGCTATGTCTGCCGTCATGTTCCCACGCTGCCTCTTACGGCAGAAGCCGGTTTATATCTATATAAGTCTATGGTTCAAACTCCCAATAACAGACATTATTAAGGCCGGTATTCATAGTCGGATCTTATTTCCAGACCGTCTTAAGTAATGTCTTAAGACGCGAATGCGGTTCTGTGATTGGTTAATAACATCTTAGGATTGTACTTAAGACGCTGGTCTTAAATATAAAAACCGACTAATTCTTATTTTAAGACCGTCTTAAGTAATGTCTTAAGATGCTAATACGGCTCTGTGATTGGTTCATAACATCTTAAGATCGTACTTAAGATGGGATTAAATATAAGATTCAACTATGAATACCAACCTATGAAAACCGGCCTAAAACGTCTTAAAGACGTTATATCATAAGACGTCTTGAACATGTCTTTATGATGTCTTTATGACGTCATTTGTCCAGATTTGAGACATGCATGTTGTCTAGAATACCACATTATCTAAAAATCAAAAGTTATAATATTATATTATAATATTATAATAAAAAAAGGAGTCAGCATATAAAATCTGTTTTAAGTCATCTAAAATCAAGATTTCAATCGTGATGAAAAGTCATTAGTTTGGTCAATATGACATCACAGTGACATTATTTTAACTTTTCCGTTCTCCTTAAGACTTGGGATGAACATGTGTGCAATGTGTATGTGCGCAATAACGTTATGTGTGCAATGTGCTAATATGATTTTCTTATTTTATGTGCGCAATAATATTATGTGTGCAATGTGTATGTGCGCAATAAAGTCATGTGTGCAATGTGTATGTGCTCAATAATATCATGTGTGCAAAGGGTATGTGTGCAATAACATTATGTGTGCAATGTGCTAATATGATTTTCTTATTTTATATGCGCAATAATATTGTGTGTGCAATGTGTATGTGCGCAATAATGTCATGTGTGCAAAGTGTATGTGTACAATACGTCATGTGTGCAATGTGTTAATATGATTTTTTATTTTATGTGTGCAATATAGCCATGTGTGCAATGTGTATGTGCGCAATACGTCATGTGTGCAATGTGTTAATATGATTTTTTATTTTATGTGTGCAATATAGCCATGTGTGCAATGTGTATGTGCGCAATAATGTCATGTGTGCAAAATGTATGTGCGCAATAATGTTATGTGTGCAAAGTGTATGTACGTGTGCAATATGTTATGTGTGCAATGTGTATGTGCGCAATAATGTCATGTGTGCAAAGAGTATGTGCGCAATAATGTCATGTGTGCAAAGTGTTAAGATGATTGTTTTATTTCATGTGTGCAATATAACCATGTGTGCAATGTGTACGCGCGCAATTAAGTCATGTGTGCAATGTATGTGTGCGCAATAATGTCATGTGTGCAATCTGCTTGTGTGCAATAAAGTCATGTGTGCAATGTGTTTGGCCATGTGTGCAAACGTACGTTCATATTTTTAACTGTAACATGTGTGCAATAATGCTTGTAGGCAATCGCTCTGTAGGCAATCGGGAATGTCGGCAAACGAAGCTGTAGGCAAAATGTTGTGGGCAAACGAAGCTGTTGGCAATCGGGATTGTAGGCAAACGGAGCCCCCCC
>NW_020227295.1:0-1738 GCF_003070985.1 Temnothorax curvispinosus
CTGGAAATAATAAAATCCACCCGTCAACATCTGCAATGCAGTCCTTGACTATTCCTTCCCAAGAAGAAACAAATATTCAGAAGAGAAACAAGAAAAAAAAAACTGCCATCCTGACTTCGTCTCCCTACAAAAAGCAGGAAATGGAATCTGCCACTCGAAAAAGGAAGTTAGAAATAGAATCTCCTAAAGTTAAAAAATTAAATAAGAAAAAAAAGCAGGAAGACAGCTTATCCTCAAATTAGGAAGAAGCTGAAGCCTGAATCTCTCGCAATAATTTATCAACAATAATCGAGCGCTGGATACAGTGTATTAAATGCAAGGGTGGGCCTATGAGTCCGGCAATAATGTAGAGCAAGAGGATATCTTTGTTTGTAATTCTTGTTTATAAAGTTCATTTTTTTATTGTACACTGAGAAAAAAATTTTAGTAAATATTAGTTTGCAAACAATTTTGATTCCATTTACTAAAATGGAGAAAAATTATTAGCATATGTGTGTTAACATTTACTAACAAAAATGCAGACAATTTTTTTTCTCATTGTCAGTGTAATTTGATTAAGATAAAACAAAACTTCGTAATTGTACTTTGTAATTGTGACTTCGGTGTTTTACATGTTTTCAACCGATTTTACTCTACCGGTGAAGTAAAACCGGGTATTTTAATGTCTTAAAAAAATCCTGTTATCCTTGTTAATTAAATCTTTTTTCACATAACTAGCCTTGTTTTCTCATAGTTCAAGGTTCATTAAAAACACTAACGGCTCAGCAAAATCATTTTGCCCTCTGATTTCTTGTAGAAAGACAAATCCAAAAAAGCACTCGGTTTTGCTCCACTTTTAGGTATAAGATTTAAATAGCCATCTAGCCTGCCTGTTTTTTATTTGTTAAAAATTCACGACAACTTCGAATATTCTTTCGATCGTATTATGCATATTAGGAAACTAATTGTAATTCCGTTTTATTAGTGTTTCTGTTTCTTTTTCTAAGTATGTTTAAGTGTATTTTTTTTATATGTTTTATATCTTGAAGACAATAGCGATATTTATATGTTGCAGGCAATTATGCGTGACGCCATTTATACGATAGTAAGTGTCGCTTGTTCGAAACTTCGGAGCAATTCAGATTGTATTGTACAGATATTGGTAATACACACAAGCATTATACGATCGTTGCATGCGTTCTTTCAAATCTTCTTCGATTATCTAAATCCATAGCATTTTCAACCGCAAAGTGATTATTTTCGCAACCACGCCGTGCTATCAGAAATTGCAAACATTTCGGCGCTACTAATTGTATATCGCCATTGTTCTCTCTAAATAGTAATCCGCTTCTCATAACGTAACCGTCGCGTTGTCCTTTGTCCGCTAGCGAATGAGTAATTTATGAGTTCGCATCCTCTCGTTGAACATTCTTTCTTTTAACTAATCTATTAATATATTACACGGCAATGGATATCAGTGAATAAACCCGTCAACATGTATATTTTTACCTGATATATTTACTATAAAATATATATAATCGAATTTTTCAAGTAGCAAAAAGCCCATCTAGTAACGCAAACACGCAGATCTTTCTTATTCATTGTCAACGAAAACACATGGCAATTAGTAACAATTTTAAAGATAATTTTTAAATAAATTCTAAATTTTCGTAGCTATTATTATATTATTGCAAGAGTTTCACATAGTATACGTATATCTGATGTAGCGCATAGTCGTCGAGGCATCCCCATGTGTAAT
>NW_020227296.1:0-666 GCF_003070985.1 Temnothorax curvispinosus
TCGCGGTAAGCTACTTTCCTGCCGTGGATTTGAGCGATGGCGATTACGAGCTCGGTCTAACAGATTTTGAAACTTATCACACGATACTGAATGTAAATTCGTCGAGCAATAAATTCTACTATGACGACGACGACAAGGAGATTACCATTCCCGAAGGATCGTATGAACTGTGTGATATAGACATGTATCTGAAACGCGCTCTTTTATGGGACCAATCAAATAATGTCTCGACAAACAAAGATGAACCGCACCCATTGATTATTATTCATGCTAATAACAATACGATGAAGAGCGAGATCAAGTGCGCTTATCGGATAAATTTCACAAAACCAAACAACATTGGATCGCTGCTGGGATTTTCAGCGAATTGCGTGCTGGAGCCGCGACAATTGCACGAATCGGATGTTCCGCTAAATATCATCAACGTAAACATCATTCGCATAGAGTGTAACGTGACCGCGGGTGCGTACAGCAACGACAAGTACGTGCAAACGATACACGAGTTTTCACCGAGCGTGCCACCAAGATATAAGATATCGGAAACGCCGGCACAGATCATTTACCTTCCAATCATCGTACGGAGCATTTCGGACTTGACGCTTCGCGTCGTGGATCAGGCCGGTCGATTGATTGATTTTCGCGGAGAAGAGATCACCGTTAGACTGC
>NW_020227296.1:766-1507 GCF_003070985.1 Temnothorax curvispinosus
AGCGATAACGTGAGATGCTCGTACTGAACGAAGCTGAGCAGGTGCAACAGACGAGAAACAAAAAGACAATTCGATCGCCAAAGAAGAAACTTACTGCGTCGAACGTTGAATTTTTGAAATCATTGGGTTTTGTCGTACGAAATGGCTAATATCTTAAACATTGGAGGTGAACCGATCTTTGACGATAGCGTCGTCAAGATTGAGACACACACGTACAATCCGTACGCCAACACAACGTTTGGACATAACGATGAGATAAGAATACCCATACAATAGCAGGATTTATACACGTTGCCGTGCGAGAGCTTTCTCTATGTTGAAGGACGATTGGTAATAAACAGAAAAAATGACGAGTCTGTGACAACGCTTGCGAATAATGGCGTGGCGTTCATGTTTGATGAAATTCGATACGAGCTCAACGGTGTGGAGATTGATCGCAACAGAAACGTTGGCATAACCAGTACCATCAAGAAGTACGTATCGCTATCGTATAATGATTCTCAACTCATGCGGAATGCTGGCTGGGACGTTACATTGAGCATACCGGAAGGATACTTCAACTTTTGCGTACCGCTCAAGTTGTTGCTGGGCTTTTGCGAAGATTACAAACGCGTGGTTGTTAACGCTCGTCACGAATTAATTTTGATACGAGCGCGTAGCGATAACAATTGCATTGTAGGAAATCCTGCGACGGAGCCGGAAATCGAATTGTTTAAAATACAGTGGCGAATGCCTCACGTT
>NW_020227297.1:0-19614 GCF_003070985.1 Temnothorax curvispinosus
GGGTGGGTGGAGTGAGAGGCGCTATTGATTCTTCTTTTAATCTCGTCGCGACCCATCCCTCGTGCCGACGTAAGGGGGAAGCGAGCGGGAAGGCGAAAGAAGGACCTAAGGGGTGGCGGGGCCGATCGTCCTCCGTCGTGGCGGACGCGGGGACCGGCGGGGGTGAACCTTACTTATTTGAATGTGTCGTCGCGCGAGACAAAAACGACGGCGAATCCCTAAAATCGATGTGGCGTAGCACTGCCACTAACTCGACGTCGACGCCGTCATCGACACTTGGCGGAATCGCGAAAACTCGACACGTGCGTGGCTCGCGCGAAGAGGCCTACATGAATATGTGTGTGTGAGAGAAAAAGATGGAGACAGTGAACGCCTTTGAGATGATATTTATGTGTCTATTGATTGAGTGCCAGCACCAAGCACTGCCCGGGGCTGTTTCGATTCTCGTGGAATAAAACGTGCCGAGAAAGTGGTAAAGCTTGGATATTTTTAAAAATAATTTACGTTATCTTGTATTATAAACATTTTTAGGGCACCAAGAATAATAAATCGTTATAATGTGTGTCGAAATAAAGAAATTCTGTCAAAAATTTGTGGTAATAAAAAAAATTTTTTTTTAATGTTAAATGTACACGGAAAAAAAGGATTAGCTATTATAAGTAAATCTAGTCGTAAAATATGGATAACTAACATTTTTTACAGCGAGAGCTATATTTTTTGCAGCAAAAGCTATAATTTAGCAGTAGTAACCTTTTGTTAAAGTTTTGCTACTATTACTAAAGTATAGCTCTCGCTGCAAAAAATATTAGTTATCCATATTTTACGACTAGATTTGCTTATAGTAGCTAAATCTTTTTTCCGTGAAAATTACAGCTAAAGCTCAAATATTTAAATTTATGGATGGAGAAATTCTTTGAAAAATAAAAAATCAAGAAATGTTAAAAAAGTCTATTTAGATTATAAACTGCAATATAGTTAATCTTTACTGTAACGGAGTCAATTGTTTGTAATAAAATTTATTCGTAATAAAAAAAATGTCTAAATTTATAGCTACAGTTTAAAAAGGAAAATCTATCATACATATCGATAATTATATTAACACAAAATTAAGTAATTCGATTTTGCTTTAGGTACTTTCAATAGTATTTCTCGTATTTTTCAGAATAAAGAAAATAATTGTACTTTTTCGCTGTCTTTCGTATCACAGATCTATCATTTAAACATGATTATTATAGAAAGATCATAGCGACACGATGTAAAACGAAATCGCGATATCCGTCTGGATTTTCGCAAGCGTAACGGCACCCGCTGCCTGCTAGCAACAGATCCTTAAAGCATGGGCGTGTCGCACGTGCCAGCGGGGCATTAAAAGTCCATAAGTATGGGCCGCATGCAGCGTATAAAAATTCAGGAAACGCAATAAGCGCAACGAAATAAAGTCGCGCAGTTTCTTCCGTTATCCGTTATACGTCGCCTCCACCGCTATCCCCGCTGTTGCGGCACTCCCGAGCGCACCACCCCATCCTCGCTTCGCCCGACAGTGTGCCAGGAAAACTCTGCACCCTTAATAGAAACAGAGAGAGGAAGAATGGGCGATGCGAAGGGCAACGCGAGGCGAGGGGAATAGGGAGGGTGGAAAAATCAGCCCCGCGACCGGAGCAGTCAGGGAGCAGCGACTGAAACGACGGTGGTGGAAGACGATGGGGGTAGTCACCCTATTTTTTTAGCCCAACTGGGGTAAGATATTGATTTTTTTATTTTATAATTAGGGGCTCGCACCCCACTTGGCTGCCAGAAAAACACGTCACCCTGCAAAGCTGCCTTCACTACGAAAACTCTCGCCTCTCTACCGCGACACTCTCGTGCGGTTCACAAGCGTGTCGCGCCTGTATATGCACGTTGCCGAAGTGCTCACGTACTTCGTATTGAAACACCATCGGAAGCCAATATTTCGAGGTCGCAACGCAATTCCGACATTCTTTTCGACAATTTTTGTGCGCTTACTCCGATGCGCGTTTCTCATACACATTAATGATTCTTTAATCGTGTTTGTATTTTTACACAGCTGGAGCAGATACTGTTTTGAAAAATATTATAAATCTAGGTATCAAAATTATTCTGGAAACAATAAAAACGATATTATTTCTGAGGAATAAATGTTACTTTTGAACAAAATATTTAGATAGCGAATCATACTACAGAGATATCACACGGATTTTGTGTTGTTTTTACACAAACTGTGTAGATTCACGTTTTTAGAGTACGTTCCATAAGAGCATATATTACATATAACATTCCTCCCCCTATCGTTGTCTAAATAAATTTATTTTCTATATCGAGATCAATAATGTGGCACGTCACGAACGCTCTCACGCAACATCAATGATTTCGCAGGGAGATACGGCACGCTGCGCATTGGATTAAATTGAAATCGCAATCCCGTGCATTTCCACGGCGATATATACGTTCTGCTCATCGATCTACACATAATCTACATCATTTCCGACCTCTCAAATTAAAAAAAAGCTCTGACATAGTAACACGTATCGTTGATCCTATAAATTTCAACAGCAATCCGACGTAACTTGCACAATATTTCAATCTTCTAAAAGACGTATGGTTGAACAAACTGCTTTACTAAAAAGTGATTATTGACATACGTCTCTAGTTAAAGAGAAGCAAAATATAATCTATTCATTATGAAATTTCCGCCGAAAGAAGGTGTGCAAATAATTTATTTGCCATTTAGCAAAAAAAACGATGGCATCTATTGCGCGGTTTCAAGCTAAAATTACGAGTCCAGAAGTATCTCGAGACACACGCGCACCCTATCTGCTCGTGTAACCGTCACTTCCGATTTCCTTCAAAAAAATCAAAGGCATCCCCGTAAAACTCGTGAGCACAGCACCCCCAAAGAGGGAAGAGGAGACCGCTAGAAATCACAGCACGCCAGGCCTTGCTGGCTCTCTTTCTCTCTCTCTCTCTCTCTTCTCTCTCTGTTTCTCTTTTTCTGCCTCAGACTCGTTCGTTTCTCCATACGAGATTCCAGGATTCGTAGAATTTCCACCGAGAGGGTGGCATGGGTCGCCTGGTGGGTGGCAGGGCTCGTCGGCGATGACGATAGGGTGAGTTCACTCGCGAGGCCGGAGGCCGCCGACGAGGTATGGGAGATTGCAGCAACCCTGCAAAGTACAAAGAGGCGGCATAGGCGCCCCCCTGCCCTCTACCACCCTCTCCTTCTTCCGCTCCTCCGGCCATCCCCGAGTTTCCTCTCGTGCGCCCTCCGTTCCGTTTCTTCTCGCTCCCACTTTTTACATCACGAGCTCTGCCGGGCTCTCCTCGCCCCTCCTCGTCATTCCTCGTCGTCGGAGGTGACAATTCCTCATCTGCCTCCGCTCACACCTCCGGCTGATTCCTTTGCACCCCCCTCTAAGCGAGCACCCACGCATACGTACACATACATACATTTATACACATTTATACACATACGCACGTGCTCGCTCGCGCGGGGGGTGGGTTACCCACACCAACACGAGCATACCTAACGAGTCGGCTTGTCACACACAGAGTATAATATGCAAAGACCCGCCTCCAGGTTGCCATGGAAACTCGGGAGCTGGTGCGAGAGGTGCCCGGCGAAGGGAGGAGAGGTCGAAGCGGCGAACGTAGAGTGAAGAGGAGAAGGAGGTTCGAGGGAACGGAGGGTGGAAGCAGACACTCTTGGAAATTTGTATAACTACCCCCAGGGGCGGCCAGAGGCGGTGTGTGGGTAGAAGAGAGCAGGGGGGTAGCTGAGTGTAGAGAAGGCGGGGGTACACACATCGATCCGGGGAAACCACCCCGCGCCCAGGGCTCCTTCGTCATCTCTCAGAGCTACTGCCACCCGTCCACCACCTTGCTCTCGCTCCTCTATCCCTGTTCCCTTGCCACCCCCCTCTCTTTCACGGGCAACTTTCTGCGTGCCTGCAATGCTGTGCCGAGTGTTTATGTCGTCGTTGGCGTTAAAACCGCCGGCTTTCCTAAAGTTCGATGCACCTCGGACGAGAGAGGCTTCCTATCTTTCTCAAGTGCAAATTAAACGAGTGCATTCCCGCGCAGAGACAATCCGTTTTATCGTAGGGGCAAGTTGGAAACCTTTCTGAATTATATTTGTGTGTGTGTGTGTGCGTGTGTGTGTGTGTGTAATATAATAATAAGATCGCAGATAATAGAGCTTATTTTATATTCAAGCAAAGGAAGAACCGTATTATATAAGTTTAAAATGAAATACCTATGTATGTACGTAATGTAATTTATGCAATGTATTCTACTAATTAAATGTAGAATTTTTTATTCTCATTTTTAGAGCAACGTAAACAATGTTATATACTATAAATACTATGTTATTAGATTACAATAAATTATAATATTGTTAATTAATTAATTATTAATTGTACCTATTAATTTTGACTATTTCTCTATAAATTATCTTCGACATATTTGAAATATGAAAAAATCCAATCACAAAACATTCAGTGTGTCACAGATTCAGATAATTAATTGAGATATTTAACCACATGAGATCAGTTTTAATATAGAAAAAAAAAATATTACGTTCGCTGAAAGTTTTCACCGATAAATATCACCTTCATGCTCAATTAAGGTGTATAAAATATGAGTGTGTATTATTATAGCAATAAAAATCAATTATTCATGTAAAATCATCAAACACGCGCGTTTAAAGCAATGCCTGATTTCACATTGTGCCTAAAGAGGTCCATTTATTAAGATATATAGTGTCGAATGAAGAAGATGAGACTATATTCTTAACAAGAATCTCAAGATCGTAGTAGTTCATTTGCCGAGTGATAAATCCGCATCGTATGAACTCGTAATAACTTTGCTACAAGGATAGATTGCACTCATATCTCAACAATTGTAGCGGAGCCATGCATTATTTAACGCAAACATTATGCAAGGATTCTAGTTACAATCGGTAATTGTAGTCCCACCAAGACAGTCTTCGATCATGTAAGCTCGGGCAGCCCTGGGCAAGAAATTCTTCTTTATTGAATTGCTTTTGCTGCTCTCTCTCGAAAATAGACGTATAAATCACGCCGTGAGAGCGTGAAAACGATCCGTGGATGCTTCTATTTCGTTCGCAACCGCCATGTTGTATAGTTTTTCGATGATAGCCCGACCTCTTAAACATCGAAAATCTACTGTTTCTTTTATTATCGTTGGGAAAATTATTAAACCAGAGTTATTTATCATTAAAATCCTCTGTAATTACGTGCCATAAATAAAAAAAAGTATCAAAATGTTGCCGTAAAACTGAGAAACTTGAAAATAATGATTTTTCTTTTTCCGTATCAAGTATCAATTATACCGCGAGTCATAAGTATAATATCTTTAAAAAGTCTATTAAAATTTAATGAATCGTAATAATAGTTTACATAATTTAAAATATTTACAATTTATAACTTATGAATTATATTTAATTCAATATAAAAAAATAATTTGGTAAAAAAATGTACATATTCCTTTCATTTTATATTTTATGTAAAGTTACATTCTGAAAAATCCTATCTTAAAAAAGTACGGAAGGCTGCGAATTTGTTTAGAATCTAAGCGTAGTTATAAATCTCGCTTAATGATTACGAGTATAAAATATTAAAAACATAGACGTAATCTCACAAAATAATAACAATAAAATCCGTCAAAAAGGGCAGTTTATCATATTAAAATTAATTCGTCTGACCTAGAAAACCGACACGGCGCGGCCGCGAGACACAACTATCAAACAGACCCATCCAACAGCTCCAGGAAGTCTGACACTACCTAGCACGACCTCGGGGAGAGGGATACCATCGATCCCCCCGACCTCTCATAATCCGCACGCCGACTAGTAGATATCCGCGCGGCGGCATCCGCGATGGAGAATCGCTCGCGGCGAATCCTGACCGCGGATATACACCAGGGCGATTCTAATCGAATTAACTGAACTTTCACCCGACTCCCCCTCGGTCCGACGACCGAGGTTCCTATGCAATTACGACGGAACCCGTGTACTTTCCGTCCGCGCGTCTCCTCTTGTAGAATACCGTTTTTCAAAAAGTCTCGCGCGTTCGTCCATCTCTGCCTCTTCCGTCCGTAGACGGGGACGCGAACGACCATTTCTTTGCTGGGGTAACCAGCGTCTATTTACCGCGTGTTAAAGCGGATCATCGTGAAACAGGCAATAAGTTCTCACTAATGAGAAGGATATGTATTCATTAGGGTCATGACGGTTGTGTAAGCGGCGTTGCACGTTACATCTACAAAAGTTATGGCTAATGTCTAACGCGCAGTAGATAGTAATGTTGACTAATTGGAGAGAGCTTGCTAACGTGATCAGGAAGTCGTAAGTCGAACGGTTAATTCATGATTAATCAATCTGCAAAGTAGTTTCATTCGCGATAAAATTTTACGAGAAATAGAACTGAAAATGCGCGATACGCTTTTTACTTATAAACAAATTGCATAAGCAGTACATAGGTGAACAGATAAAGGATGAGAAGCATAAATGGCTCTTGCTCGCCTTCCGCCTCAACGGATAAATGCGCTTGATAAATGTACTTGTTGCGTGTTTGACGCAACGGAAGAACATTGGATTACGGCGCGCGTGCAGGCGGATCGACGCGGCTAATCTCGATTGTGGCGAATCTTAAACAATTAAACTTCCAAGTGGCAGAGCACGAGAGGAGAGTGCCGAGGAAACCGTAAAAGAAAGAGACACAGAAACGATCGCGTTGCCACGCGGCGGCGAGAATTCTACTGACCGTGGCCGAGCGCGGTCATAATCATCATAACGATAATTACGTAGGTAAATGCGGCTATACGGACGAAGCGGCGAAGAGGGGAAAGAGACGAGGACGGTACCCGATTCCTCCGCCGACCAGCTGCCTCATTCGATCCTTCGCTAATTATCGTCGTAAGCATCGAGTTAATTGCTACACTCGCTCTCGCCCGGCGGTTGTTCGATCGGTCCCGCTTTTTCAACCCTCTGCTCATCTCGCTTCTTCTCTCTTTCTCTCACGTTCAGGCTACTCTATCGTGTACACGAATGGACGATTTCTCGCCGTGCCGCGCGAACCGTAGAAGTGTAACGTGGGACCACGTATCTCGTTTTACAGAAGTCGCGAAAGCAACGTTTTCTTCTTCGGGAAAGATTCCCTCGATTATTCTTATATTATGTCTTACACGATTCCACGAGATTCTATATAAATCTAAATATCCGCAAAATCTAGTCGCATCACTGATAAATCTAGTTGTTGTCACTAATTACGTGCACATCAAGCTTGTGTGTGCAAAGACATTTTCTCTGCATGATTTGAAAAACTTTCTCGAGTGTTCAATTTCTTGTTTTAACATGCGGCTGCATGGTTTTAGAGAAGGAATCGAATTCTGGCTCAATGCCAATGTAGTTCCTACGCATATCATGTTTATGAAATTCAGAAATATAGATAGTGAACGTATTTTCTCTGAAAATGTCTTTAGATATGCGCAGACACAATATCAAAAATACTATATATAAGTTTAAAACCAGATAATAGAAATTAGTACATTTTATGTTATACCTGTATAATTATTCTATTCTCTCCCCCCCCCCTCTCTCTCTCTCTGTCTTTATTTTTCTCTCTCTTTTTACTGTCAATATACTAACTAAACCACTAAACATACATTTATATTGTATCTAATTTGAATATAAATTAAATCTGTCAATATTACAGTAATTAATACAAAAAATTACGCCAATGAATAGAATAAAAAAAACCTTATTAATAATCTTGTACATAAAATTTTCTCATAAGGAATTATTTTATTTCTGGGATAAATTGTTTTTCTTTCTTCTCTTCTGAGATAAAGTGCTCTTAGCGCGTCAATCGTAAAATATGTTGTAAAGACGCATTACGTAAATGCATTACGAAACTTCGAAAATGCATTGGTGTTCAATTACCAGTCACAGTAAAGTCCGAATTGGTTGTAATTGCGAGCGTATTCCAGAAAGACTCGATGCGACCCAAATCCCCGAGACACATCCATCCGAACGACGCGACGGAGCGGCGTACCTGCGTGATCTCTAATTCGAGGTCGCGCGGGGCGCGAATCCAAATGGGCCGAAACGAGCTCGCGGTGGCGCGCAAAAATGCACCGGTGCGGGGGGGAAAGATTACAATGTTACCGTACGGTAGAAGAACGTGGAATTGCAGAATCACGAGACGACGGGAAAGGAGAAGGAGACGAGAACACGGAGGAGAGCGCGAGACTGGGACAGAGCGAAACTCGAGGAGGAGAAGGACGGAGCGAGAGAAAGAGTACAACCGCGCTACGTGGTGTGTGCGTGGCGTGGGTGGAGACTGCCCCACGGAGCCCTACGGGCAGAATTATCATACCCACACATACGTACGTACGTAGCGGAGCGAGGAGCGGGGCCTGATCTAATCACACTCCCATATACATAAAATAACCGCTCTACGGGGCCCTATGGGGCACACACCGTGGCCGAGCTCGGGGTGGCGAGGGCACGAGCGAGACCGAGATAGCGAGAGACGGAGAGCGAGAGAGGCGGATTGTTTTCAGCTGGGACTCAAGTATAAATTGGCCAATTATTCGGAAATAAGGTAATTATATAAGAAGGGAGTGATCTCCGATCGCGCGGACTCTCGAGGAGAAGGAGATGAGGGTTGGCGGCGCGGAAGGAGGAAAGGCACGAAGGGGGTGAGAGCAAGGGGACGGCAGGGGGGGGAAAGGGAGGAATCGAAGAGAGAAATCAAAGGCGATTATCTGCCTATGAGGTAGGAATCGTCGGCCGGCGTCGGTTCGCTCGCTCTCTAAGAATTGCTCGCCGTTGGGCCTCGTCATTGCCGGCGGTGCAAAAGCGCTCGATGCCGAGGCAGATGTTTTTTCTAAATGGAGACGAATTAGAGCCGATAAATAACGATCGATCGATCGTGCCCGCGACGCCGTTGCGCTGTAACGCCGCGAGAGTGAGAGCGCGCGCGGGGGAGAGCTAAACCCCGAAAAAGTACGCGGTTTTAAGCGGAAATTTCGAGCAGACAGGTGTCGGATGATCTTTCGCGGTGATCCTTCTCTTAAATGGACCTGAAAGGGCCCTTCGTGTTTCGTAGGCTAAATTCGTGGAAGGATCTGTGGCGTTGATGAACCGCGCAATTTTTGAAGAAGTCAAATATAGCAAAAAGTCAGTGTCTTTATGGCTAAAATATTCTCTTGATTATCTTTACAATTTTTTTTCATTTTCTCCTAAATATAATTTTTACTTCCTCGTATTTACGCAATAAGCCGTTATTAAATATGAAAAATTATACTGACGTTCTACTGTCAAATTAAATAAAAATGATGCACGTCGCGGGCACGAGCGATTGTGCCGCCGAAAGGAAAGAAGTGAGAAAGAGAGAAAGAGAGAAAAAGAGAAGAGAGAAGAGACATTATCCCAATTACACATACGAGCACTAATCGCCGTCGTGAACCCATATAGGGGCGCCCCCGCGCCGAGGCATTAACATTCCGAAAAACCGGTGATTCTCGCCGACGGTACCGACGAGACTCCGAGAGGAGGATGCCTCTATAACTACGAGATACACTCAGCGGCCCTCGCTCTCTGTATATACGAGCGCTAGTTGCCGGCATAAGAGCTGCTCAGCTGGCTATTAAGGGCTGCGTGGTGGCCCGAGGCCGGAATTAGCATACCCTCGAACCGAACTCCACCTCCGCACCGATATCTCGGCTGCACGAGGAGGAATATAACTTAAGTTCAAGCGGATATTATGCCACCATTCTTCCCTCCCCGTAATCTGGCCCCCTTAACCATATAGCTAGATGCATCGGCTGCACCATAAGAATCGATAGAGGGGGCGGTTGAGGGAAAAAGAGGGGGAGCAAGAGGGAAGAATCCAGGGGGGTGGACCTGAAGGAAGGTGGATGCGGAGGTCGTCTTCGTTATCGGCACCGATCGCTTTTAATTGTAATTATATGCAGTCCAGTGTGCGCGATAAGTATCGAAGCTAAAAGTATGATCCCAATGGGTCTTGGATATTAGTTCCACCCAAGCGCGTGCCGTTAACGCCCAGGAACCGTCGAGGCCTCGGACCAACGCGGCGCGTTAACGCGAAATCCGGTTGCGACACCTTTTACGCGGGATTAGCTTGTATAATTATACGCGTGCTTGCAAACAAGTTAAAAATTTATTCTGATTACGTATGTTAAATATTATATCCTAGATATGTTAATGAAGATAAGATTTTGTCTCAACAAAAATAATTTTCAGGCAAATTTTTTTAAAAATATTTATCGAGATAAAAATAAATAATTATAAACTAAATTTTACATTCAATTAAAGTAAATTTTATTTTTAGAAACTTTAATTAGATTATTACAATTACCTTCATAGAAATTTTTGAATTAAAGATTTAAAAAAGTAAAGAAGAAATAGCCACTTAGTCAAATTATCGCTAAGGAAATATCAACCTTAAATTATACGAAGAATTTATAGATAGAACCCAGCGTTATTCAGAAACACCCTATATTTATTGAATTTGGTGAATTAATAGCCATATGAAACTCCCCATTTTTGGCAGATGCGACAAAATAATATTGATCTGCATTTCTAAGAATTAAAACTGGGACGCGTATAGTTGTTTAGAGCGATATGCTGTAAAGCCGAATTTTAGCGAGTAGGCGATCCAATTCCGCGCCGCAGGCGACGAATTTCCGGCGCATCTAATTTCGCATCGAATATCAAATTATAGTCGTCTTAAGACGCCATTGTACAGCCTGGCATTTATTTTTGTAACTTTGTTTCCAGAATAGGTGTACAGTTTGTCTGCAATCTGCTCTACGATCTTTCTAACTAAGCGGTCTATCATTAAAAAAGAAATACGCAGGCCGATATCTATAATAGCAAAAGACTATCGAAACCTTACTCGCACATTCTAACTAAATTCTAGATTTGCAGTTTCCTAGAATAGTTTAGACTATGAAGAAACAATGGCTTTTATCATCAATTTAAAAAATTGTAAAATTTGGTGTCATTTATATTTAAATAACAAAACGCTCTCAGAAGTGTCATTTATACATATATGAATGCGTATGACAATGCGGCGAACAATGCGTTAAAAAAATATTCGATCGACAATGTAACGAAGAAATATTACGAAAAAAGTTGAATTTGATTGCTGTACGATTGACGGATTAAACATTGAAATACAATACTTGCACCATAAAGCATTACGAAATCAATGAACATTTCAAAATAACACGGAGCATTATACCTGGACATTTTACTACCGCTTTCAGGAATTTCCTGCCAGTCAGAAAATTCTTTTACGGCACCTTTTCCATAAGGTAGGAAACCGGATACGATTAATCCGGGCCCAGCGGGCCCCGATGATATTATGGCTGATAATTGGTCGTTCAGAGGATCTCTCGAGAGCGCTGGATGGCGGAGGAAGGAACAAGCGATGGAGGGAAAGAAAGGAGGGAGGCAACTAGCGAGATAACACGGAGCACAACTTTGCTCGGCCAACCCATAACTAAGCTGCGCCTTATTTAAGGCATTATAAGGGCTCTAATTAATACAATGTGGGGGTAGGCGAGATTTTTTTACGAGGCCGCGGGTTTGGTTTTATCGCCAATTAAGTGTACAACGGAGAAGATCAGAGAAAAGGGGGGGGAAGGGATGGAAAAGAGGAACGCGCGAGTCGGTCAGAAACTACACCGGAATGAGAGTAAAACACACACAGGCGCGCAAGATACAAAGACTACACGTCCAACACTCGTAAACTCGACACTCCAGATGATTTCAGTTCTCTTATTAAAGCCTATCTTCGCCACGTATTTAGCTCGAAATAAAACCATCTAATTACAGACCTATGTTTACGTCAAACTTATAGAGCACATTGTGCCAGCAAAATTTAGAATTATACGGTCCTTAATTTAACGTTAAATGCACGTTGTAAGATTATTGCGGAACATTCCGCAATTTTGCTCCGTTTCAAAAGATATAAAATTAAATAGGTGGATGGATCATAAAAAATTAATAATTTTGATTGATGCGTTATAAGAATGAATACCTACACTTAATAATCATTAACACATTTTTTATTAAATAAATTAATTATATTGTGCTACTGTAAAATATTATCTGTCCCTTTAATTAATTATAATATATCCATCTTGGAAAGATTTCTGAATATTACTATCCTATACCGATATATAATATTTAATACTGAAAAGCTATGAAAAGAATACATATATTCAAATTTTTTTCCTGACGTGTTTTGTACAAATGTGTTTTATATAAATTTATTTTTGTTTTATATAAAACACAATATGTAGATATTTTCGCTCATAAGATATGAATATTATGAAGAGAATTTTATATTTTATCTAAAAGCACATTAATATTTTGGTTGTTAATTTTATATTTCCTCTTTATCTTTTCACTAATTATCCTAGCAATAGAAATAAGAAACCAGAAATTTAAAATTGACTAATAGCGCTGATAACCGTAAAATATTCATAAGAAATAATCGCGCTCTCTCCTAACACTTGTCGCGACCGCGTTTCGATGAGTAATGCGATGCACACGGAACGGCTCACCGCTGTTTATCGGCTGAAGTGCAGCGTACGAATGGTAGCGCATTACAATAATAGATACTAAACCATACTAACGGTATTATTATTTCACAAAATATTCAATGCTTTATAAAATAAAACGCTGGATTTCTTCGCATCAAATTAATATGGACTTTTTGCTTCGTTTTGTGAACTCATTAGTCTCACTTAAGATAACGATTGAGTTACTTTAATTGAGAAAGCATTTTAAAAAGAAAATATCTTTACTTCAATCCTAGTCATGATTTTAATAAATTATGAAAAAGAAAAAATTAATAAAAATATCGAAATCGAGTCTAATTATTATATTACTTTTTTCAATGAGAATATAAAAGTGGTTTTAAATAGCGCGTGTGGATTTTACTTTTCTCGCTGTTAAAAGTAAGGAATCCCACCATCGGATTTCACAGTAATGTGCAGCTAGTAATATTACATTTTCGATTAAAACGGACGCATAAAATGCGGAGCGCGCACGCGGAAGTGTATCGGGATATACGAGGCACGGGCTCCATTACAGCATGCCACGCGGTAATATTACATGAATTCAATGGGCACGCCTGCAGATATCGACGTCGGGTGGCACGGGCGGAGGGAGCAGCAGTTTTATTTTACATAGCATTTCGCGACGCGATCGCGACCTGCCCCCGTCCTGGAGCATCCTTGAAGCGGCAGCTACTGAAATAAATAAACGTGCCGCGAAAGAGCCGTTTCAAAGGCGAGCCATATCGATTCCGCGTCGCGTCCAAAAAGGAAACATCCGGCGGAATTTAATCCACTTTCCGCCTCTCGCGCTGCGTCTCCTCCCTCTCTCTCATCTCCCTCCCTCGGTGTCTCGCGCCGCGTTACACGCCGTTTCTCTAATCGAAGCCTCGCCGATTCCATCGTGGAATTGATTTCCTTCTCATCTGAATATCATTTTCCCCGGGACGATCGTGGCCGCGCGCGGCGGATAATCACGAAGTTATGCCGTAACACCTCGGAGGCATCCTCCGCGCTATACAGCGCGTGTATTGTGTGCGGCGGCATCATGGCGAACGTTCAACTTGCATCGCGAACTAGCGTACAGCGCACACGTGCGTGTGCGCCATCATCATCGTTGCTGCTGCATTTACGTTTGGAAATTTCGTGATAACGCGGATACTATAAACTGCATCTATTTTAACCCTTTAATTTTGCGTATCGTAAATGCTTTCGTTCTTATATAGATATAACATACATTGGTATATTAATATGTATAACTAGTATTAAAAATTAACTAATTATAATTAAAAATAAACTGTTTTGAATTATTTGCACTGTTATTCATAATAAAGGATAAAATACTGGCAAATAAAACGTTGGAGTAAATATGTTGAATATGCGTCTGATGCAGTTGGAGAAATTTTGCGCATCATTTACAATATGTTGCTATCAAAGAGCCAGAGCACTTTCGCGATTGATGTGAACATACATAAAATTTTGTACACCGAGACATACGTTGTGATACGTTTATGAGCGCAGTACCGCAGCGGAGCAATTCGTGACGAGTGGCGAAAGCAGGAGAAAAGGAACGAAGAGAAAGAGAAGGGTGGATAAAAAGGGGCAAGAACTTGCCGATCATTTCAATAGTTACCGTTCGAAGTACATTCTCTTCGAGACACGAGAAACCTTTCTGCTCAACCCTCACGAGCCGGCATTGCGAATTTATCCACGTTAAGGGGATACGCAGTGGTGGAAAAGAGAGGCATACGTTAGAAAATATGACATCCCGTTGCAACGTGAACGGCCATTTGAATGTCCGCGAGAAATGTATAAAATAAAATTTTCGAACATGCGAGAAAAAAAAGAACAAACACAGTGTCATGAGACGATAATCTTGGGGAACAAAATGCTGGAAGAACAACGGTCTTGCGCTAACGTTGACAAACGACACGATACTTTTCAGTATACTCGACGTTTCTCACGTAACTTCGTAAGAGATCATTATAAGAGACGCTGAAATTTATGGTACGCTTTATACCGTAGACATTTTGGAATCTATCGCATATATATTGCAAACTCAAAATTAAAAAAAAATTTCGCGTAAACTGCAGAATAGGATCGGCAATATTGAACTCAATCAATCAATTAATCAATGAGTTTAAACACCATAAAGTTAATAAAGAATTCATATTGTAAGTAAAATATTTGTAAATGTATTTCGGATTATATGAGACTGCTTTATAGTATTAAGAATATTAATAATTTGTTCACTGATGTATCTACTTCTGTACACGAATCGATCAGCTTAATTATTTTGAATGCTAAGAACGAAGTTAAACGGACGCGGGTCCTGTCGCGAAGCGGGTCTTTTCTCCCGAAGAGCTTGTAAAGTAACGAGCGTATATTTTCATCGCAGACTCAGCGCAGACTCGGAGTCCGCGTCCGACGGGCACCCATCGAGAGAGAGCAACATTGTCCTTCGAAAATATATCCCCGACGGCATTTTTAAGACGACCGTAAAACACCATCGTAGTTACGGCCATCTAACCGCACATATTGTCAGTCGCGCCCGCGTGCGCGCTTAAGGCACTCTAGCAGCGGGGCCTTATCCATCCGGCCGATGGAGAGTGCATAAATAACCGGGCAATCGTGGGTGACGAGTTTTCGCGTCGCGTATGACGACCTTAAATCTCTCCGCGCTCCGAAGTGACGCCTCGTAATGCCGGGGTTGCCGGTCGACCGCCGCGTCCGCGTGTGAGTCCGCCGCGCCGGCCGGGGCGGGCCCGCGTTCGAACACGGCGTGCACATCGGCCGCGGCGTTACGATCCCGCATTGGCAGGCGTTTGAAATACACTCGGCTGAATTATGAACCGTAAAAACACGGGACGGCGACGGCGGCGGTGGCGGCGAACGATGGGACTCACCGGGGCTTTAACCCGGGCCCCGGTAACCGTATTCACCCTCGCGGAGGGTTATTACCGGTGCGCGCGCGAGTCCGGCGCTGCTCGGTGTGGTCTGCGGTCCCGAACGGACCGCGACCGGAATGCCTGCGAAGCGAAATCCTCGCGAGAGCGAAAAAGGAACGAAAGGCGAAAGGAATGAGGAGAAGGCTGGCGCGGCGGTGATACACGACGACGGGGCCTTCTTCGTACGCGCGGATGCAAACGGCGGCCGCGCGTCTCGTCTCGTTAATGTCTCGCCTCGTTTCGAAAATCAACGTCCTCGTCTTTGCTGCGCGGCAATTCACGAGACTTTCGCGTATGTAAAATTTACGTAATATTATTCCAAGCTCAATAATTCTGATTTCATGCATTAATCTTAAATTTATAATTTGTGTCGTATTCGATATGAATTGCCTATACTTGTAGTCCAGAATAAATCATAATAAAAAAACACGCTTTATGATTGCTAAATTATTTTAGAGGCTATCGTATTATAAAGATATACTTATTATATGTATCATTGTTATATAGTAAAAACTAATTAGTAAGAGAGTTTTTGTATTTAATAATAATTAAACCGTATATTTTATTGTCTTGTCTGAATCCATACAAATCTATTATTTCAAACTTTTAAATATTTAATAACGCCTTATATTTCAACATATAATTTAACTCTTTTCGTCATTCCTAGAATTAAGTCACCTATCTCGATTTATATTCTTCGTAAAAAATTACGAGTAGAAAAAAGTACGAATATTCTCATAGTATTCTTTCACTTTGACGGTGTACCGTCTTCTATTCCTTACGAGAACTAGCAAGGCTCATTGCGTTCTGGTGAAAAGAGTAATAGTGTCCATTCGTGGTAACCTCTAATTAGTACGGACAATAGTCATATAATATTCATCAATACCGGAGAAGTAAGACGGTCGCGCGTTGTCACGAGCATTGTTGTTCATGCTACATCAAAAGAACGCTCTTGTCCACGTGCTTCTTCTACTGTTTCCGGCAGAGAGGTCCACCTGCCTTCGAGCCAGGGAAGGACACCTGCCGTTTCTCAGACAACCCCCGCGGACTCTGTCCGCAGAGCGGAACGAGCGAATGGACATCTGTGTGTGCGTGTATATACGACGCACGCTTGTCGAACCCTTCGTGCAACGAGACCGCCCGCTAAAAATTTCATCGCGCCTTCCCTGCATTTTCTTTACCACGTACTATGTACTTCGTCAAGAAAAAATTGCGTGCCGCTAATCAACTCGATTAAATACCGCGGGTTCATTTAATTGGGAGTCATTACGTTCTTCAGCTGCACGGCGACGCATCTTTCAGTAATCGTCATCCAGACGAAACAGTTATAAAGTTCATTACGATTAAGATTATGAATTGTATAGTTCAGAAACGCGCATTAATATAAAAAGAGCCATAATGGTAATAAAGCGATCAAATTTTAGACAATATTTTTACGGTACACTACTGTACAGCAACCAAATTAACTGATATTCACAGCTTACGCTGAAATTTCCTGAGCTTCGTACATTCGTGTCATTATAGACACGCATGACTTTAACGTTTTCAATCACAAAGGAGATTCGCCGAAAGAAAATTTACCGTGCAGAATGTAGATAACAGTAAAAACACTTGCAATCAGGCAACCACCATAAAAAAGGAGATCGCATCCCGAAGGTTAAGTACCAATCAGAACGACCTCCTTAACTTCCCCGAAGACTGGAAGCGCACGGAGTGAGCTACTCCAAGCGCGTCAGAGAGCGAACCGTGTCAAGTATACTTCGTAACGAAGGTGTAGCGATCAGAAGAAGGAGAAGAAGAAGTAACGAAAGAACAAGAAGAAAAGAAGAAGAAGAAGCGTTGAACGGCGAATTGAGGCGACGCAACGCGACGCGACGCGACGCATACGCGAAGAAGAAAGGAAGGGAAGAAGAAAAGGAGATGGACATTAGCGTAATGACGTCCAGAGAGTGAGGCGTAATGACACCAGGGTCATCGGGCGATACTGCAGCGGATCATTCGCCGAGGTCGTGATGACGAGGTCGTTCCCTCCATCATCACCTCACCTCCTCACTCTCCCAGCCGTTTCGTCTCTCACCGCCTCCCCCGCCCTCATTGCCCCCTTCTTCGCTTTCTCTCTCTTTTATACCACCCTTGATCCTCTCCTCCTCGGTCTCTTCGATCTCTTTCTCTCTCTCTTTCTCTCCCGCTCCCGCGTCCTCTGCCTCCCGACTCCTCTTTTCCTCCTCGTATTCGCAAATGCGATCCCGCGGAATGAGCCGGCTCGGGCCGAGTTGCCCGCCAATAATAATTCTTACCGGATTCAATTTGAATAATGCCGCGTGCGGTTTCCATCGGCATGCCCGAGCACGCCTTATTATCTCACGTACCAACTCGCCTACTCGATATCCATCGATGGTATATCACCCCACCTCACCAGCCACCATTATATTTTTCCCTCCCACCTCCTCCTCCTCCTCCGCTTCTCCCGTCTTCCCCGTGACCGAACATCTCCGCTTCAGTTTTCTTCACGCTTCTCTCGCGCTGTTCTCCGCTAGTTCACGCGGAGTCGGTCGTTATGATCCCTGAATTTCGTATTGCTTTTATTTGCACTTTGACGTTGTTACAGCTCGCGCTTTCGTTGTTGCAACTTGTGAGAAATTGTTTCATATTGCATGTCAACGAAAGAAACTTAAACTTAAAATATACTGTTCTTATTTTTGAAATTAGGTACATATATAATCAGACTTTGAATAACCGAAGCAAGAAAAGAGTTTAAAAATCCATGTCGAAGAAACTGTTAAATATCAACTATTAAATATCAAATTTTCAAAAAATATATATAAACTAGAGAGTTAGTAATTTTCTCTCCATTATATTTATACATATATGTACATGTATACTATATTTTAATAATATATATGTATATATATACTGCATTATTTCATTTATATTTTACAAGATCCAATTAGCGTTCAATAAAAATGATAATATACTATTTTACATCCTTTAAACAAATCATTTCGCAGCGACTAGCACAAGTATTTCCAGATCCGTCTTTTCTCATATACGCTATATCTAGTAAAATATGCGCCTCGTCATGGTCCGCGCAAGGGACTTGTTCGTCTTCTTCAAGCTCGCATAAGGGGCGCGAAATGCCGGCCAGCTGACGACAGATCGGCGAGAAAAAGTCGATCCATCGATTGAACGCGTCAAGAACGCTACATAAATTATTGCGCGCTTTCTTGCGCGACTTCGGATTCCGCAAAGCGACCGTGAACGAGGAAAAACATTAAGCGCAACAACAAGTGTTTAAACGCGCACAAAGTGCTAGAAGGATAATTTTCTTTATTCTTTTTACCGAAAGACTCTTTATAATCAGAGTTAATTATTAATGCATCCAATGTTTCAAAATCCTGATCTCGTTAGGCATATTTAGTATTTAAACTGTATAATCATTTATTTTAATACTTGCAATTTCAAGTTGCAAATACAAATTGTTCTGTTTGTTTTAAGCTTTTTTTACACATGCACACAGCCTTGTACAGCTTATATTAAAGGAGATGAAAATAACTGCAGATTTATAAAATAAATAAATAACTCGGAAAGATTACGCGTAGTACCGTGTAATATAATGTTTCGTTCAACCTTGTACTTTTATACAGGTTTGAAACAAAGCCATTACTCGCAAAGTAATAATGTAATTCCCTTTTATTTTACAAGATGCCTAATGGCGCACTCGTAGTACGCTCTGAAACATTAAAAGCGTAAAACCTTTTCGTCGCAGCAACAACAACTTCGTGCTAGTGACTTCGGTAAAATGTCAACCTCGATCTTCCCCCGCTCGTCGGTGTAATGTCCTTTCAACCCCTTTTAAAACCCCTAAGAAGTAACAGTTACCGGATAAGAGGCGGCTTTCTTTTGCTGCCTCATCGGCCTCTATACTTTTGCGAGAAAGAGGACCGCACGTGACAAGCATGTGACGAAAAACCTACTCGTTTCGAAGTGTCTTTTACGACTAATCGAATATAGAGAGTTCCCAGAGAATATGTAC
>NW_020227298.1:0-1210 GCF_003070985.1 Temnothorax curvispinosus
AGGTTAGACCAGAGAGAAACCTGAGAGAGGCCATCTCGGCGTTTTTCGTCAATTTTTATTTTCCGACGCGCCGTCTGAGAAAGTGCGCATCAACTACGTCGTTTCGCTCGGTAACCGCATATGGTTTGCGTCTGTGCTAATGATTCGTGTCCAAACTAGCCAGTTAGTGGGGATATGCTGCAGCCGCGCGCGACAGCCAATTCAGCACAATCGAATAAAATTTATACAGAAATTTAGTGCTCTTTTGTTGCTAATTTGTTGTTCAATTCCCAATTTTGTTGTTTCAGCCGTTTCGGAGAAAATAGTGGTTGTGCTAATTTATGTTTAAAGTTAGCACAGCCATTCAAAAAATTATGTTAAATAAAAAAATAGAACATATTCTTTTAGTGCTTTTTTGTTGCTCTATTCCCGATTTTTTAATTTTATTTTTAAATCCTGGAAACTACCCCTAAAGCTATTTCTTCTTAAAAACATACTCTAAAATTGCAAATTAGTCAGATATTAATTAATTATATTCAAGATTAATTAATTACGTTTTATTAATTTTATTGCCAACCATTTGCATTAATTCCGATTTTGTTGCTCCACCCTTAATGCTTAAATAAACCACCCTTAGCTTATCCTACAGCAGTACAACATCTTAAAATTGTAAATTAAACAGATTTCCGAAGTGATTATGCATCTCTGATTTTGTTGCTTGTTATTTTTAACAAATCCGATTTTGTTGCTCCACTCTTAATGCTTAAAAACCACCTCCAGCTTACTCTACACCAGCACAACGCTTTAAAGTCATAAATTGAACAGATTTACAATTTTAAGGTATTGTGCTGGTATACGATAAGCTAAGGGTGGTTTTTAAGCATTAAGGGTGAAGCAATAAAATCAGATTTGTTAAAAATAATGAGCAACAAAATCAGGGATGCATAATCAATCAAGGTTGATGCGGTGCGTACATCATCTGACAAAGTGAAAAATCAGCCTGTCCGCGAAATGATTCATTTGTAATGGAAAAGCACCACACGAATTCCGACTTCATTATTATCAAAGGTGACATCCTGAGAGTATGTCAAAGTTGGCAATTCCGCCTAACTTGGCAATTCACGTTTAATTTGACCAACAGCCCAAGCCTCATTCCGCGAAAAAGCACTGTTGGCGGTAACAGTGGCGACGGCGACAGCAACAATGACAGCGGCGACGGTAACAGCAACAA
>NW_020227298.1:1220-14342 GCF_003070985.1 Temnothorax curvispinosus
GAGCATTCGATATTGAAATATAGTAATCATTTTTTCTCGGCTATATATGAGAAAATTGAAATGTGTCAAATATAAAATCTTGTAACATAAATTTGTAGATGGCGATTACTTTGTACAGAACAATAACAGATAATACCAGGAAATATACATACATTTTTTTCTCCAAAAGAACATTGTGAATGAAATTGTTTGCCAGAATTAGGTGGTCCAATTATATCATAGGGAATATAGAATATGCTATGATTTCTTTTCGTAGTAACAAATCTTTTTTTTACAAATTGATAGACAAAGTCAACACTATCTTCTTTTCCTACAGATATTCTGCCAATGTAGGGATATCGATTACAATTTTCGCACGTTAAAGATTTATTGTGGGTTGTCATCGTGTCTCTCTGAAAGAAGATGAAAAATATGGAAAATAATAATTTTTTCTTTTTTAGCATATGTCACAATGCATTATAATAATATATATATATTTTTAATTATAGCGTTAAAATGCATGTGTGTGCTTATCATTATTATACAATTTATTAATTTAAAGAAAATGAGTTTGTTTTTAATTTTGTTAATGTAGAAAAATGTTATTTTATAAATTTGAAATGTTAGGATTCGATGAGCTCTGTGTTTTTTTACTACCACGTGGCATACACGTGTTCCGAGCACAAAAGAATGTACAAAAAAATTACACAATTTAGATTGGTCAAATTTGCCAGTACGAAATTTCGTTTACCCGAAGAAAAATCCCGTTTATGCGAGAGGACGTATCGTAAGTTATTACAAAAGTAACGCTACAAAAGTTACGCGAAAATTTAACTCGAAAACTCAATCAAAAAATTAATCATAAAAATTAATTTTTATTGATTTTCATATACTACTTGTTGTTTATCGGCAAAACAATGTTGATTTTTTCCGTATGAAATAAAAAAATCATAAAAGAGAAGAAAAATGTTGCTGAGCACATACTATTGATACCATTTCTGTGTAGATTCACCCAGATCCATTTGGTCCACCAGGCACCAAGTGTTGTTATTTCGTGGATGCTAGGGTTGGTTGCACTTTGATCGCACTCGTAATACCTTTTATAAATAATACAATATGCGTCCGCTGGAACGAAATAATTCCATAGAGATATAAGAATAGAGTGCGCGAGCGAGCTGAAAAAGCGATATAGAAATAGAAAGAAAAAGCTGTGCATGCAGGGTCCTTCTGTTTTTGTTTCGCATGCACGCGTAGACAAAGACAGAAAGGGCCTATATGCAGCGTTCTTTTTCTATTCCTATATCGTAGCCTCTTACGCGCTAGTATATGACTCGCGCACTCTATTCTTATATCTCTATAAATAATCCGGATAGCCGTTTTCAGGTTTCTCTCTGGCCTATGTACATATTTACCTTGTTAATAGCGTTTTTTCTTGGCTGTACTATCGCCCACTAGTGCAACACTAGTGCAACTTTATTGTAACTTTATTGCATTAGTGTTGCACTAGTGTTGCACTAGTGCAGCCAAGAAGAAACCGCTATAAGTATAGAAAGTACAACAGTGTAGCCACAAAGAACAGTGGAGCAGACCTGTAAAAAGCAGATAATCTCAACGATGTGTTTTTGCGTACGGACCGCATATAAAAATTTTAATTTATCGATAATGACGAAAAATCGTGCAATGTAATATGTTTTTTATAATGTCGTTCAACAAAGACGCCCAAATGCAGGCGTACAAAGTCAAAAAAGGAAACGGTAACGTGAATCTTCAATTGCGGAAACACGTAACAAACTTGCGGTTGATATGTCAAGATTAATCAATATATTAATATATGATTGAACTTGCTCGGTGAAAAATTTACAATAAATCCGTTTATAGTTGATTAATATGTTGGTTGATTCACTCTTGTTTGGTAATTAACTTGTAATAAATAATATCTGTACTGTGTGTTTTATTAACTTTGACAAAATTGTTAATTTTTATTATTACATATGGAAGAAATGATTAGGGAAACACACAACGATTTATATAGTTTGAAATTTTGCTTTAAACAATTTTGTCAGTTGAATTCAATCGTCGATTAAGTTGATTGGAATTGCTCGAATGAACAGCTGTTATTTATATTTTCCATTTTACAAGTAGAAAAAAAATACTGAGAAGGCTACTGGCTACTGGAGAGAAGAGAAAAAAAATCTTTTAAAGATAATGGAAAAACGCATTTAAAAAGTTTAGAAAGAAAATTGCACAAGACGCACAGGAGCCTGTTGAAAAAAAATTTAATCTTTGACTCAAATGCAGAGAGAACTGTTGTCGTTTGAGATTACAACGAGAATGATGAAGACATTTTTAGTGATAAAGTAAAAGCGTCGATTGAGAGAGAGAAAATATTGCTGAATAGACACACATAATTCAACCCAACCCAACGTATCTGAGAATAAACCTGTCGAGGCTGAAGGAATTATTATGTATCTATTTCTGGTCGAGATGCCGGATGATTTTTTTAAATTTTACGAGTTTTGTGAAATTATATCAAAAGATATCATCTTTCGGCTTGTAAGTCTGCTTAAAACTTGTGGGTTCGTACGACGTGCTGGATGGTAAGATAAAGATATCCTCAAGTGAGAACGATAAGGAAATATCGAGTAAGTAGAATATGAAAATTTTAAAAAGTTTATATAGATCTGCATCTACAGGTTTATATCAGTTTTTTATATTATTTTTTCATCATCTATATTATTTAAATTATAGCAGCTATTTGCAAAACAAAGTGAAGTCGTTTAATTCCTTTGAGAAGACCAGCATAACGCGTTTGCATTCGCAATTGAAAAATTTTGCCAAACAGCACGATATAATTCTGGAGAAAAATACCGCAGACATGCGAGCGAGAGAGAGACGGGTTGTAGTACAAACCTTTCACAGGGCAATCATTGTATTTCCTTATGATAAAAAGACTCAATTGGGTTACAGAGATTTGGCAGCGGCAGACATCAAGTACGATTAAATGCATTAATAATATGGTGTTTTATACGCTTAAATTTAATGTTTAAATAAGTTCTATAATATTTGAGAAAGATATTTTTGTATGGTAATTTATAACGTTCGATTGCTTTGTGTTTTTAAAAATGAAAAGAATTATATAAAGAGTCGTGTATTGTGAGGTTGCACCACATATCAGATAACTAATGTATTCAATTGTACATACGGTAAAAAGTTTTTCAAATCATTCGTTTCTAATTTAATTTTACGTTCAAATCATTCACGATTATATATCTCAATGCAGATAAACATAAGTTTTTCATATTAAAATAAAAAATGTCTAAATATAATTTATCTAATTCAATCGAGTATAATACAATTGAGAACTCAGACAGCTAAATCTGTCGAATACAACGTTTACCAAGTTTATGACAAATTTTGTTGGGAAAAATTATAGATTTGACGCTGGATTTGTTTTGTCTAGTGGCATCAGCAAAATATCTACAGAGATGGACACAGATTTCGTTATCTGGATACTTTTGGTCGAAATGTCTTCTTATATTTGTAAAAGTATACATTTTGAATTTTCTTTTAATTGAATTTATGTTGCGCTTATATACATTCACGGATAGAAAAATTGTAGTAAAACTTCTTTTCACGGAATATGCTAAAAAGATTTTTTTATTAGGAATAAATAACTGTATAATAGTCTCTGTATTTATAAATGCACACTCGAAAAATCAGTTTTCAGATAAAATTGCAATTAAATCTATTCCGAATCACATTAGCCTCTGTTTAACTTGTATTTTGAAGAAAAAATATCCGATATGAGTCGTGCATGCATATAGATGAAAAGTAAGAGTATGAGAGGCCATTAAATTTTCACAGGCTTTTCCCTTTTTTTCCAAGGAAAAAAGAAATGAATATACCGACATGAATCGTGTGCAGCAGATAATGAGAGGTGAGGTGCCGGTGTCATTAAAACAAGACGCAGGCTACATTTAGCTTGTTTCAAGAATTTGAGCAGTGTGCCAACGAATAGTTTTCAATTTCACCTGATGGATGTTTTTGATGCAGATAACAAAGCAATAGGTAAGAAAGTTTTTCATAAAATTTATATATCCGAATGGCTAAATTTGTCAAAAACAAATCTATAATAAAGTGCTATAAATTTTGTCAATAAAAATACACCAAATCTGCTAGCAGAATTATTATAATGCATTCGAGTATTGGATGACAAAAACCGAGTAAATCTGTCATTTCGTAATCATTTAAACGAACGTAATCATTTGCGTTTTACTTGAAAAGAATTTAATGAAATGACGACGTTTGCTTAGTTTCTGCCAAGGTCAATTTCATCATGTTTATCGATAATAAAATGTTTACTGATGAAGCGTGCCCAAAAATTGACTATCATTGTGAAAATATCCTCTATATCAGATATAAACGATAAAATACGATGAATTGATAAACTTGATGGATATTATGAGGTATCCAAGGATAACATTTCACTCGACATTGCCAGTCGTAGTGGATTAAATAATAATTGTTTGTTATACAACAATCGGTATAAGGCCTTGTGCCAGTCATTATTAGATGTGTTGAAGGAAAAACATATTTATTTTTTTGTCATTAAGTTATTTTATATCATTTTATTTTATCTCGTTAAATTATTTCAATTTAATGATTTATTAGTATTTATTATTGAGTAATATAATGTTTTGTTTCAACACACACATACATACGTTTTTTTACCATTTGAATACGAAAATGGAAGAAATGTATGTATGAAATAAAATTTTGGTGATAACTTTATGTTAAACTAAAATAAAGAATATACTAATATAGAAAGAGTTTTATCAGTATTGAAATGAAACATAAGTTACCTTGTTATTTCCCTCCCATGTGTTGATGTGAAAAATTATTTATTATAATTTATAAATAATTTAAAGATTATTAAATTTGTACTGAAATTCAGCAGCATAAAAGACATATCAATATTTATTATTATGTCAATTTGACTTTTCATAGATTGAAAAGTGAATAAATGAATCATTAATGCTGTATGTTTTAAAACAATCGTATATAAAATTAGTAGTTATTTACTTGAATGTCTTTAATGCAATTTTGGTTTATTTAATTAAATTTGAATTTAAACTAATTTTAACATCTAATTTAAGTATTTATCGAGATAAATATTTCTTGAAAACGAATAGCGAACAAACAGCAAACAGTCAAAAATATTTTACATTTTTGCTTAGTTGTCAATGTCCAGTCGTTTCGGTTAACAGTGGTGTTTCGATGAAAGTGTTTTATTTTATTTAAAAAATATCACATATACCTGTGCATTGTTCTTTGATAAATTATTTTTGACATATCGCAAACTGTTTATGCATGATCAGCAATGAATTGTTCCGTTTAGAATTGTGGAATTCAAATGTTAATATTAGAAACATTTCATTAACACAGTCATTAGCTCTGATAATTTATAACATACATGTTGAAAGTTATTATTTAATATTATTATATTAGAGGGAGAGAATATTATTATATTAAGAATCTAGTGCGTGACATTCTATTTGCTTGAATAGAGAACGTATGGTGAACAAAAGAAAAAGTATTAGTCTGTTTTTTTTTTAAGTCAACCGTCTTTCCTTGCTGTACTTTTCCATTCTCTTTGTGATTCAAAATTGTCACGTTGAATTGACCGTTACGATAAAAATTACAATTTTCATCACTCTTATAGAAAAAAGGAAAAAGAGCAATGTCGAAAGTAGAGCAATCTGTAAAAGAGATATTAAATGCGCAAACTGAAATAGAGCGTTCGATGGAAGCAATAGACAACACAAACATACTTGTTGGAGAAGAAGTCGCCTATTCAGATCTATCCACTGCAGAGACTACTAATATAGTTACAGAGATCATTCGTGCGTTTGCGGAAGACGTGAATGTGATGGCAGCCGAGGCGTAAAAGATTTCCACTGAAGAATTCAACAGTTGTGCATTCGTTGTTCAAAGCAAAGAGATGTCACCATCAAAATCTGCTAATGAAAAAGAGGTGAAAACAAGAGCAATGAATAATTGACAAATTTCACTATTTATTATTATTATTATTATCTCTAGGCTGATACGTTAAAGCAGAATGCAAAGGGTAACAATGCGGTGTGCATATCTAAATTGGAGGCGCAAGTGCGGGTAAAAAAATTTTCTCACAACGCAAACTGTCCTGAAAGAACCGAATCACCTCAGCTTGATAACAAAATTGAATCTCCAGTAAAAATTATTTTTTCTTGCGGGGTTATTTTTGTCATCTTTTTCCACAAAATTAACGCTGAAACATATATAATGTATATCGATGATGATATCTTGGATTTAATTCTAATTATTATATTTCACAAGTGTTGATGATTTTTAAAAAATCCTACAACGCTACAATAAATTAAATAGTTGATTTTGTGAGTGGAATCTTGTCATCCCTCATACACCTTATATGTTATTAACATTTGTGCAAAGGCTAACAATCCTTTTATGACCGACAGAAAAGAACAATAAAGTGCGATAGTTGCCGAAACAAGTTGAAAGACACGGAGACGAAGCTGGCCGCCTTGCAAACATTTTACGACGTAATTATAAATCACGGCGGCGACGACGAGGATATTTCTCTGCAACAATCGGTGGAACAATTACGCGAACAGCTGGTACAAACGGCATTGATGATGTACGAGGAACGTAATCGCGTGATCGTGAATCAGAAAAACCAGATTAACGCCTTGAATAATCAGGTGACCTCGTTGAAGGAGGTGGTATCGATCACGCGGTATCTGTTGCAGATTTGTAACATGGAAGCGAAGCAGCTGCAAGTGAGCTCATAATTTTATTCCCCTTCTACATGTGCGAGTTACAATTAATGAAAAAGATATTCCAAACAGGTTCTTGCTTGAAAAAAAGATTTCACATTCATTATTTCTTTCATTCGTTTTTTTTCTCGAACTTTTTTTTGATTTTTAGAAGGAATTTGTGAAAAAATTTTAATTTCGAGAATTAGAACCTTCCATATATAGATTGAATTTCGATCGAATTGATTCGATTTATTTACTGTCAATTTATTTACTTTTTTTAGCATTCTACAGTCTTGCTAAAAATTATCATTGATAGTGTGCATCATTAGTTTTGGAATTACTATACGTTTAAATTATAACATATGATTGCAGGCTAAAGTTGATAATACGAAAAAGAAGATTTCCGAGGAACGCGATCGACATAACACGATGATTAACAAGATGAACGCGGCGATGCGGCTCAACGCTAATCTCAAGAAAGAAAAATTTAGTTATTTCTATTTTAAAGTCTTTGTGAGAAATACGGCGAGAAAGTCACTCTATTGACCATGGAGCGAAGCAAGTTCTCGAAATGACCGCCTTTGTACCTGAATGAAGATGACTTTCGGATGATTTTATTATATCATTAATAGATGCATTTGGCGAATTCTTTTTCAATTATTTATTATTCAATGTGCATTAAGAAAAACTACATTTTCTTTGTTGTCATATTTGGATTTTATTCTAGTAATGTAATCATAAAAAAACCGCTAGATTTGCCATTCTGGCAATTTGTGCGATGGATGCGCGATATTGAAAATGCTACATCAACACGTAAAAAGTAGACCGCATACACAATCGTACGCTACTGAATATTTACAATCGTTCCAACTGAATAACGGTCCATGGACAAATTGAAATAAGAATTAAAAATGACGAAATTAACTTGTAAAATTAATTTTCAAGAATTAAAATTCAAAGCTAAACTATTAGAGCAATAATTTTCTGTTTTTTGATATTATATTTGTAGTTTTACACTTTTGTGGAGGACAATATCGAAATTAAAAGTATAAACAAGATGGAGCAAGAAAAAAGTAGTCTATCTACTTTGACCATTTCTGTCATTTTATGTTAAATAAATATTTGCAATTATCGTAGATATCGTATTATTTATGTCACTATCGAGTCAAAAGGGTAAATGGTACTACGCAATAATATATGTTGCGGATCATACGGAGAAATGATTTAGCAACGAAATAAATGTAGTAAAACGACGTTATCGATTAATAGCAGTGAAAAAAAAAATCTTATCGCCGACGTTATAAAAAGCAGCTTGAAAAACTTGGTCTTTATGATTTGTGTTTAAAGTGACTATCGACGAGTAAAATCACGAAATGAAAAAGTATTATCGGTGGAAAAAAATAGGTAAATTAATTATTATTAATTGCATAAAGTTTAAAATTTTTTTTCATGATAACAGATTATGTTTGGGAAAAAGAATTTTTTTGAAAATTTAT
Source organism: Temnothorax curvispinosus (assembly GCF_003070985.1). Taxonomy (NCBI): domain Eukaryota; kingdom Metazoa; phylum Arthropoda; class Insecta; order Hymenoptera; family Formicidae; genus Temnothorax; species Temnothorax curvispinosus. Next base: position 9,511 of record NW_020227298.1, read on the forward strand.
AACTCTTGTGTCGGAATCACTTAATTCTTGTTATATAAACACAATATTATTTTTAAACTTGTGGAAAACTGATTTGTAACTATAATATTCGATTTTTTTTAGTACATATTTAATATTACAACGGTAAAACGTCACTTTTTATAATTATATGTGATACGATTTCGCAGAAATTGAAAAAAAGATGAAGAAGACGTTGACAATATGCTTACTTATGTTTTGCATCGTGGTAATATCTTCGAAACTGTAAATATGTGGATATCATTCGTTATCAAAGATCAGTTTATACATAAATTAATTCCAAAACTATTAATTAATAATTGCTGCAATTGAAATAAAAATGTGTTGACTTCAACATGAAGAAATAAAAATAATGTTAAGTATTTAAGTAAAGAAAAGATATATATCTTGTTTTAATGTAACAAAATGTACACGTGACAGACATACTGAGTAGAAAATGTTTGTTTTTAAAAAAAATTGGCAATAATTTAATCGTATATTATTCTTATTATTCAATTCGCAAACTTCTCTATGTATAAAGTTAATTATAAATTAAATTGAAATGTCATGTGTATTTGAAGCAACCGCGCTTGGACCGGATTGACGTAACGAATAATAGCCAAGACAAAGTAAAAAAAAAAGTAAAAGACAAAGTCAAAGATTATATCATGTCACCGGAAATTAAACTTACACCAATACACAAATTAACGGATAACCGTGAAAGAATCTCTATAGTACAGCCGATATAAAGATGCGTGATGAGTTTTAAGACGTATAGATTTATTATTTATAAGTAAAAAAATATTTATCATCTTTAGTTTCTCGATAATCGAAATACTTTTGTTTATTTTCACATTCAGCTACGGATTATAGGAATGAAACTATTTGATCTTTCTCTCTCGAAATTTCCAACGAAATTAGAAACTTTACATATATAAAATTTAAATAAACATCCTACATCTTGTATAATTATATTAGAAACTAAATGTTAGTATTATTAGAATATAATGCACAGAAGAAGTGAGATAATATATATACATGAGATAGTAATTCAATGTCGAAAAAAATATTGTAGAATATTTCTCTTCAATAATCTTACATCGTATTGTAAATAGTGGAAAAAAGCAAGCAATATGGTTTTGTATTACACACTGAAAATTGGTTGTTTTTTTAGAACAATTACATTCTTTCCGGCACACGTAACTCACGCAATAAACAAAACTGGAAAAAACTGCTAAAATTGCATTAATTCTAAAAATAAATTTTAATTTTTTTTTCGTCTGTTTCGGAAAATCATGCGAATAGAGACTGAGATTGTATTTACGAAATTTCAACTCTGGGAGCGTTAGCCGCGCCATTTTGATTGAGAGGATGATTTCGTAAATATATATATTTTTTATTCTCAATTCTACAGAGTTGACAATCATTTTTCATCTATTGGAATTGGTACATGCACTACATTTATATTGATTATTGTAGCCGTCAATTCTCTCTGTTTAAATATTTTTCCGTTTTTATCAAGTAGATTAAATGTGTTTGAATTGCGATAATTTTTTTTGTTAAAAAGAGGGATTTTGCCTCGTGTTGGTTGTCTGCACCATTGATTCTCCGTCTTTTCCATTTCCCTTTTTAATTTAAGCATTTTGTTTTCTTAAATTGTGCGACAATCCTTCTTTCAAAATTACGAAAGTATTATCGCACGATATCAGATTCATGAAAATTGGAAGTATATGTTGCAACGATAATAATGTAGTTTACATTTTATGGTATTTAAATGTAATTCAACAAGACGACAAACCAATGTATGCATGTATGCAAAATGATCATCTTTTTCGACGGTTAATCGATTATATCACACATATGTATGACAATAGCAGTGTGCGTTTTTTTTTCTTTTTTTTTTCTTTATATGTCTGTCTAATAATTGAAACATGTGTCGTTTGAAAAAAGTCCGGAGGAAGAGAGTTGAGGAGGGACCACTACATACGCAAAGTTGTGTCGTGGACAAGAGAATCGAAACAAGAAATGTGATTTGAAACAAATTTATAGATTGCATATATAGTACACATATACGTTTCCCATCCAAATATTTTATTATATAAGATATTCAGTTTTTTTTCCAGATTAACGTAATCAACGATTATCCATTCTCTCCTTTGTCTCTTTTATTCTCCAGTTGGTTAATTGCCTTTATTTTATTTTTTATTCAAAAACATTTCGTTACGAAGGATGACGTATGTATATTGAGTGGTTGAGGAGAAAAATGTAAAAGTTGATAATAAAGAGGAGATAAAAATTATACGTACATATAATTATATTAATGTTCAAGTTGCTAATATATCTTTAGCGGTAAACTTGTCATTGGTGCCGGGCACATGCGTGTGTTGTGCGCGCGCGTAATTTCATGTCACAAAGTGTGGCGAACGTGATTGTTGTAATTGAAAAATTTCCAATTCAATTTCTTATTTCGCATACTAATATCACAATATACATTTTACATACCGGTGTATATAGTGATGCTGTTCATGCTGCTGCTGCAAAACTGAAGAATGAAAATGTGAATCTCCAACAATTTATTGTAATTTGTCCGTGATTCACGCGCTGTACGATAACGTTAAACTGTTTTGAAGCGTGTGCATGTCACTGATGCGCGATTTACAAATGGAAGAGTGTGACGAATCGCGAGATGCTTTGACCATGCTACTTCTTTTTAAATGAGACAAATGAGAGAGTTATTGATTTTTCATTCGTTTGAAGCGCGCAAGAATACGATGCGCTAAAAGTCAACGGGCGCGCTCAATAAATATGCACACGAGTGTTTGACTCGCGAAATCATTCTCCTTGTTAGAGGAGGGGGGGGGGGCTACAAATGTTTTACGCAATATTCGACGCGCGCCTCTGTCCACGCATGGTCCTTCATTGCTTCGTCGTGAATGGTCAGATTTATGAACGAGAATAGCGAATTCTAGCTGAGCTAGGGAGTTGAGAGGGGCGTATTCTTCACTCTCCTCTCGCTTTAGAGGTGGAGGAGCTGAAACCTCTGATTAATAAGGGATAAGGTGGGAGGAGACAAAACCCTTTCTTTTCCTCCCATTTGAAACTAGTTTTTCATTACAACAATTGTGTAATGATGTTACTGTGTGCGCACACGCGTGCGTGCATTTTCGCGTTATTTCAACCACGTACGATTCTATCATTTTTTTTAGAGTTTTATTTTTTTTTCTTTTAATTATTAAATAGCAAATGTTTTATAACATTGAATGTCACGCCTAACATTCCCTCGAAACATTTGCGTAATATTTCTTTTTTTAAACATGTAATTGTATTTATCCCGTTTTGTATATATATATCATTTGAGTGATTGAACGTTACAATTTCAATGTCCTTTAATTTACGAAATTTTTTATTGCGCATTTCAAATTATTTGTACCGCTCAAGCGCAAAATATTTTCAATAATGTAAAATATTGTGTAATATATGGCTTTGCGAACGAAAATGTAGAAGTAATAAAAGTGTCTGGAATGTTTAGTGAAAAAGTATGCGTAACATTTCATTTCATTGCTTTGATAGAACGGTATAGAGAATTGGTTGTAATAAATAAAAAAAAAACTTTGAATTATCAGGCAGTATGAATTGCACAATTTAATGTATTATCGATGTATTATTTGTCGTCAATTCGTCAGTCTCGTTTTCTCAACCACGCCATTTTCCTCGAATTCGTTTCTTGTCACGTGCACGCTCAATTTTTTCAAGATATAGTAGTGCATCGCATATCATTTTTTGCTCAGCTGCGAACAATAGTTTTTTTTATCGTGCGCGCGCGCGCGTCAGCATCGCTCGAATGTTAAAAATAAACGTATATCACGTTAGCCCAGTAAAATGATAAAATTTGGAGGAAATAATACTGACTGGGCTAAAACTTTGTAAACAGATTTGTTTTAGGGTACTATTTAACATATTAAAAGTCCCCACGTGTAGACGCTACGTTGTGGGCAGGGGAGGGTCCAAAAGGTCCAAAAAATTAGTCTTTCGTAAATAACTCGGAAAATATCAACTTTACAGATAATTATGTAGATATTAAAATTATAGCTTACAAAATTCCGCACAATTTCGTTTTTTATTCAAGTCTGTACGATCAAATGGAGCAGAGATAGAATTTTTTTAAATATCGGTAGTTTTACAACGCAACGAAAACGCGTACGCGCGTCGCGTATTTTTCGCTAATATCTCGAAAATGGACTCTTGAATCGAGAAATGTTTTAAATAAAAGTTGTAGAGAATCTAATTACAAAAAATTTCGGTTTTTATTCATTTCTGTACGGTTCAAATTCGCCGAGTTATTAATTAAAAGACAATTTTATTTTATGTTGATAGTGTATGTTTTGCATGTAAGAATCGGTATTAACTCTAAAAGTATAGGTCGTACACATATAGTATGTATAACAAAAGTTAAAGAGAATAAAATTTTGAACATGTTGATGTATATGCATAAATTCATTTTGGTAAAAATAGCTTAAAGTTAAGAGCAAAAAATATGAAAAAAATGTCATTTTTCAGTACATTTTAGAACATAACTTTTTCTAATTGATTGGAGACAGTAATGTTATGTATTTTTCTTAAAGATATTTTAATTATCTTTAAAATGAGACGTCGTAGATCTTTTTTCATTGAAACGTTGATGAATTACAGGCGTTTAAATATTGAAGAAAAAAAAATCAATTTTTAATAAATTAACATTTCAATCCACAAATATATGGATAATAATTTTTCAAAAATTTATTTTACCTCGTTTTCATTACTTTATATATATATGAACGTGCTGGAGTAGTATAAGT
>NW_020227299.1:0-1060 GCF_003070985.1 Temnothorax curvispinosus
GAAATTTCTTGATATACTAATTAAAATTCTCTTCTCTTTAGAAGAAGAAGTAGAATATATTTAGTTTCTCAAATTTTAATTTTCTCTATCGCGTGAGTGATTTTTTTTTATTATCCTGGATTTCCCAAAATTCCTGTAATTTCCTGATACACCAATTAAAATTCCCTTTTCTTGAGAAGAAGAAGTAAAATATATTTAGCTCTTCAACTTTTAATTTTTCTTATCACGTGACTGATCTTTTTATTATTACAAAACTTCTATATACCGTAAGATGCACTAAACGATTAATCCAAGTCGGGGCGATATAAAGAAGCTGAGAAAAATATTGAAAAAAAATTGAAAAAATACGCGGCGCAAGAGATTAATAGCGTGTTCTTTCAACAAAAGCGTCTCTCCGGCACTAAATTACCTCCTGGCGGGACGCCAGGAGAGCAGTCGGTGTATCATCTCGTTTTAAAGAAGTTAAATTTCGGATTCACCCTCGCGGTGGGAAATGCGTCTTAACGAAGCCCCCGCTTCTTTTAACACGCGTCTCGCGTTTATGAATAGATTTTAAAACGGATGCTGTACCTACACCGCGACTCCCTCGTATGCGTTTTCCTTGATGCGTACAAAGAGACTGTTTCTTAAAAAATTGCCCGTCTGTTTATATCTTCAACATCCTGCGGGCTTCGATAAGATTCACGTGTCTGCAGTATTTTTTCGAGATAGCATCGTTCTCAAGTTCTAAAACCCACCTCTTGTCCCGGGATAGTCGCATAAAAATTTCGCATTTAAAAGAAACCAATTTTTAGCGAGGCGAAACAAGTTTAGTTATCAATAACAAACTATGAGATAGATATATATACATATAGTTTGCAGAATTTAAATTTATTTCAATGTGGAGAAAACATTTTAATTAATTAATAAATATTATCTTATACTAACTTTTGTAATACGTGACATATTTTTTATTATTAATTTATTTACTTATTATTAATTTAAATACTGATATCGATATGATTAATTTAAATATTGACTCGATAACCTAATAAATTAATAATTGGACCGATCACAATAT
>NW_020227300.1:0-1509 GCF_003070985.1 Temnothorax curvispinosus
AATTCACTTATCGTCTCGCGGTATAATCGTGCTAGTAGTAATGCGCCACAAAGTTCAAGTCGGGAAATTGTGATCACTTTCAATGGCGCGACTCTGGATTTAGCGCATAGTAGTCTAGTGACAATCTTTCCGTTCTTTCCTATCGAACGTACGTAGAGACACGCGCCGTAACCGATATTACTAGCGTCGCAAAAACCGTGTAGCTGAACGTTTTGATAATTATTTATCAATAATCTGCGTTCAAAGGAAACCGTATTTATTAATTCTAATTGCCGAGCAAACTCTGACCATTCTGTACATATATTTTGCGGAACCGACTCATCCCAATGTACTCCGCATCGCCATACATCTTGCATTATTTTCTTCGCATATAGAACGACAGGTCCCAATAATCCTAATGGATCGAAAATCTTCGCGATTTCGGCTAATATCCTTCGTTTCGTTAATCTTTCTGTAGGCTTAGTCGGTTGTGCTGAATAGCATATTGTATCGGTACGCGTATTCCACATTATGCCTAACGTATTTAGAGAGCGGTCTATGTTTACCGTAAAATTCGTGTGTATCTCACTGTCAGCTAAATCCTTAATGACCTCTTTCTCATTAGAAGCCCACTGTCTAATTGTAAAACCACCCTGAGCTAATAAATTGATTATCTCGTCTCTGATTGCGCGAGCCTCCTTGACATTTTTGGCGCCAGATAATACGTTGTCTACATACATATGTTCTTTGAGGACTTTAGCCGCCTTAGGGTACGTATGACCTTCGTCTTCCGCGAGCTGTACTATAGAGCAGATTGCAAGAAATGGAGAAGAAGTGTTGCCGAACGTGAGTGTATTTAATAGCAATGTCGTTATCTCGCCGTTTCTACGCCAGAGAATTTTCTGATATTGTCGATCGTCTTTATGCAATAGGACTTGGCGATACATTTTCTCTATGTCGGCCGTAATGACAACTACGTATATAAGGAATCTGATTAAATGTGCAAATAGTTCATTTTGTATCGTGGGTCCTGCGTCATTAATAGGTCATTCAAAGATACGCCGTTGCTAGTTTTCGCGGACGCGTCAAATACCACTCGAACCTTAGTGGTGTGGCTTGATTCTTTAATCACTGCATGATGGGGCATGTAAAATCCGTCTTCCTCGGGAAATTCTATTATTGACATGTGCCCTAATTTTAGATACTCTTCTATAACCTGTGTGTATTCCATCTTCAGCGTGGCATTTGCATTAAGTTTACGCTCTAATGATATTAAGCGTTTAAGTGCGATAGTTCGCGATTCGCCGAAACAGTGAATTTCCTCACGAAATGGCAAACAAACCACATATCGCCCGGTGCTATCGCGTTGCACGGTGTTTGAGAAGTGTTTTTCACATTTAATCTCTTCCTTAGATTTCGGTTTATGTGTCGTGATCTCCTCAATATTCCAAAATTTGCACAATTGAATTTCTAAAGCCGTTAACCTGCGTGAGAGATATTAATTTGACCGACGGAAAATAACGATAACGT
>NW_020227301.1:0-5914 GCF_003070985.1 Temnothorax curvispinosus
GTATAATACTAAAGTCTTACTAAACGATATACTTGCTCTATTACCAATACATTAATAGCATTGATATACATTATAAATATATTGATACAGATTCTAAATAAATAATAATGAATTGTTTCTGACTAACCCGTCGTATCCTGCTGATCCTGCATCGTAGCGTGCACGCTGTCCTGCGCCATATCTTTCTTTTGCGATATCTTTTGTTTTTCCGCTAGTTCCGCGAGTTAACACTGTCAACAAGCGTTTCTCATTTGGCTTCTAGTCTATGCGTGTCTGCCTATTTGTTAAAAAATGTGTCGTTGACCGCTTCGTTGAGTGTACATACATTGTAACGAACTCATCACTTTACGAGTTTTAGAGGTACGAACGCACACACAAACACGTACACATACACATACTCGTATTCATAGTCACATTTACACACTCAAATTTACACACAACATTTTTCGTTTCTATTTATATTTTAACATTTGCATTTTTTGTTTTCTGTCATTATTTTATAATCAATGAAAATGTGTGATAAATTTACGAAAAAACCTAAGCAAAGCTTTGTAGAAGCTTGGCTTTATGATGATCGATATAAATCTTGGATACGCAAAGTATCATCTAATAATAGTCTTTATTACTGTAATATAAGTAGGAAGAGTTAGAGAATTCTAGGCCGGGGATCTCAGGGGGGTGAGGGGCGGGGAAGGAAGGACTCGCGGCCGAGGGGTCTGCCGGGCGGGGAGGGACTCTAGCGCCGCGTCCTCCGAGGAGGTGCGGCGGGGGGGTGGTCTGTGTTCTCACCATATGGTGGGGGGAAGGGGTGGTGGGTGATCTGCGTTCCTAGCATAGGGTTGGGGGGGGGGGAGCAGGCGAGCGCGTCGGGACATGTTCGATAAACAAATGCCGTCTCGCGTCGATGTTCGGCCGATAGTATTTATAAACAGATGTCATTTCACACTCATCAAATGCGAGCGAGCGCCTATGGCAAGCGGCTATAATTTACGACCTGCGACTAGCGTGACACCGCGGTCCTTTTCACTTTTCTTCGTAGGAAGAGCCGCTTATCGGTGTTTTGCGGCGCCATTCGGCTATGGCGTCGCGCGTTACAAAGGCGAGCGCTAATGACATGCAGCTAGATTTTATAAACACTAGACGGCATAAGCGCAGCAACGCGACTCAATTTTTATGGGTATCAACGAACGTCGATGACAGAATTTATAAACGAATATCATCTCGCACTGCGGATGGCCGAGCATCGATGGTCGCGCAACGTAGGTACTCGACCAAAAATTTTATGCGACTTAACCGTCGCGGTTTCTCCTCTTTATTTTTCTGTCTAGGAAGAGCCGCTTATCGGTGTTTTGCGGCGCCATTCGGCTATAGCGTCGCGCGTTACAAAGGCGAGCGCCGATGACAGGCTGCTAGATTTTAGATTTTATAAACACTAGACAGCAATGCGACTCAATTTCTATGGGTATCTACGAACGTCGATGACAGAATTAATAAACAAATATCATCTCGCACTGCGGATGCGAGCATCGATAGTCGCGCGACGTACGTACTCGACCAAAAATTTTATGCGACTTAACCGTCGCGGGTTACAAAGACGAGCGCCGGTGACAGGCTGCTAGATTTTATAAACTCTAAACAGCAATGCGACTCAATTTTTATGGGTGATATTGTTTCTCTGCAGTGTATGCACACCATGCACTAAAACAGAAGAAACGATACGCGATGCTCTAGTTGGAACAAGAGAAAAAGGCAATAAAAAAAGTATATAAGAAAAAATGAAGCAAGTCAAAATCACAGTCTGTGATTTGAAAGTCTACGCGTCGGTACATCGATTAGAAAAAAGTATAGCGAGATGACAATAATCCAGATATGAATCGCGAGTTATATAACGTGCGCAACATAAAACGGATAATTGAAAAGAACAAATTGAAAAGAAGATGTGATCTTAACGAGTATATAACCTCTTTAGGCTATGATTACTATTTAATAAACGATATTGCCGATGCTTTGAAGACTGATGAAGATGTGCGAGACGAAAGACTGAGGGATGTGCGACGAATATCGCCGGTACAGTTTCTTCGCCATCGCGAACTAGGTATACGCGGAACCAGTGAACGCTTCGCTAGACAAGGAATCGTTATCGAAACCGAGCCTCCTTATGACTGGGACTCTAACGTGAGACGAAAAGTGTATCAACGGCTGCGGGACGAGTGCGTTAGCGAGGAAGAAAGATGTGCTGACGTGCCATATTACTTGAAACCGCGCTATTGGGACTATCACTATTGGGCGATTGAAATTTTTCGGAAGATCGAGGATGGTGGTTGTGAAGCACTGTACATTAAGATTCATACAGCTATTGAGAAGTACGTTGAATTATTGGTGATGAACAATTTGGCACATATGTATATGTACCTTGACCTCAATATTCCTAATCATCTATTGATTCAAAGAACCTGTGAACGTGACCGTGATGATATTGATAATTGGGAGCTTAATCATTTTAATACCCCGTACTTCTTTCTTTATCCGTTTATGTCTGCGCACTATGTCGTTCAATATTGCAAACGATATTGCTCAGCGTGCGATCGAGTCACATGCAAGTGCTCCATCAAAGAATGTGACGTGATTTAAAAAAGACAGTATTAAAAAACAAAAACATGGAACATTTCGATAAAACGGAACGCGACCTGGTGGAAGGATCCAACCAAATCACTACCTTGGACGAATATCTTGCATGGGAACAGCGATGCGAGAAGTTTATTGAGCAGCTCGAAGAAGACTTCCAAACGTCCGCGGCTCTCAGACGGCTCTCAGACTGTCGGAAACAGATCATCTTTAGTGGCAAGAATCGCGCGACTCGATGGTGCGAAGACTCTATTACAGAGACGGTTTGTACATATCGGTGGTGGTGAGCACGCGGCGGGCAGTAGTAGGAGCGGTAACGAAAACGCGGAAAGACTTGTGTGACGAGAGATTGATGCCGCGTTCAAATGGCGTGTATTGACTGGTGCAGTGATAAATATCAATTACATCGAACCGCGAAAATTTCTCGAAGATGCCGAAGTCATCGTGCTCGATCGTGTGCAAAACGTCATGCAAACACACGCAAGTGTAAAGATAAACACCGTGTTCAACGGCGAGTTTGTGACGGGTGACAAACGTGACAATAAAAGTTTCAGCACGAGTAACTGTGAACTCTTTCGTTCGTCCGAACGGTCTGATTTGCGCGAGTGGTACAAGCTACACGTTATCGAGCCCACATTAGCCCACAAACTCGAGGATTTCCAGGAACGCGATAGCGGATGGGCGTTGTCGCGTATACTCAATTTGACAGTGAACGTGAATAAATACAATCCTTTGCGCGCGGGATGTTACATCAATTTACCGGAAAAAATTAAATTAAAAAAAAACTGTGATCAACGTGCATTCTATGGACAATGCGTGCTTCGCGTGGTCAGTGGTCGCCGCGCTGTATCCTGTCAAGGATCATACATATCGGGAATCTTCGTACCCTGATTACAAAAATATATTAAATTTACAAGACATTAAGTTTCCAATGACTTTGAAACAGATTAAAAATTTTGAAAATCACAACAATTTATCCATCAATGTGTATACCATCGAAGAAGAGAAAACGCCAACCGTTCTCCCGATACGGCTCACCGACCTGAGGAGAGGAAAGCACGTAAATCTGCTGTACGTGCAGGACCCGCGAGACGACGTAGGACATTTCGCGTGGATAAAAAATCTATCCCGCCTCGTGAGCTCGCAATTGAGCATGCACCATGGTCGGAAATACTTTTGCGATCGGTGAGTACCTATACTCTGTAACGATGCGCCCTGAAACGCATTATTCCCGGCGAGCATCAACCGGATGCCGCCCGGCCGAACACCCGCCGGGCGAGACAAGGCACGGTGTGCCCTTTTTAAATTATTAATCTTGCGTATCAGTCCGCTAACGGACTTAGCGCGGCAACCGACTCGAAGCGCCGAGCGGTGCCGAAAACGGCCGAGAGCCACTGAACGCAATCGCGGCGTCGGGGCGCCGTACTTCCCAAACGCTCCACCGCTCCATCCCGGCGCGCGCGATTGCCGTCGCGTATACTCCCGCCACGCCGACACGCCACCGCGGGCGTATATAAACCGAGCAATGTTGCTAGGTTTTAGATTCCGCCTTGAGCCAGCAAACCGATCCGACCGATTCTCCGCTGCTCACGGATCCCGAAATCCCACAGTCGAACAACCAGGAGGTAGAGAATGTTCTCTGCCTCTGCCGAGTGAAGCATCTAGGCGGTTGATTCGAACTTCCATACGAACACCTGTGACACCGGAGTGAACCAGGGTAAGAGAGTTCCTCTCTTACTCGCCAAGGGTCTTGGCCACCCGGTGCCGCCTCCCGCCTACACGAATCGATGCGCCAGGAGATAGAGAGTACTTCTCTATCTCCGCTAAGGGTCTTAGCCGCTCGATATCACGTCCAATCGCGATCCAACGCCTTACGCGCTCACTGCCGCCGCTATCCAAACCTGCGATACCGCGTCACCCGCGCCGAAATCGCACACCGTACTTCAGCGAGCCCGCACGCCCGCCGATCCGCGAAACTCCGCGATCTCCGTGTATCGTCGCTTTACCGGCGTCCGCAAGCCCCGTGATATCTGTATATCACCGCCGTTGTAACCGCCTCCGCGACCTATTACCCGTTCCCATCGACTCCGTGATATCTGTACGTCACCGCCATTGTAACCGCGTCCGCGATCCATCACATATCGTAGCAGCGACCGCGACCTTTTGTACATATTCACTGCTCCCGTGAGCATCTCTATGTATTTACGCATAATTGAATAAACCTATTACGCGTACCCAGCGACTCCGCGATATCTGCATATCGCCGCCATTATAACCGCGTCCGCGATCCATCACATATCGTAGCAGCGACCGCGATCTTTTGTACACATTCACCGCTCCCGCGAGCATCTCTATGTATTCACGCATAATTGAATAAACCTTATTTTGTTTTGTTATATTTTAACCGAGTCTTGTGTCTTCCTCCGCGCCTACTCCGAACCCTGACCCGCCGCGAGCTAAATCCGCGCTTCGGAAGCTAGGTTGTTTTAACTCCTTTTAATAAAATTATGAAATATTTTATTGTTATATAAAAATTGACAAAATTGTGTTTTTCTTTTTGCAGATGTTTACATTATTTTTATTCGAGCGAGAAATTGGAAACCCACAGTGTAGACTGCCGAGAGATAAATAACTGTGCCTCCGACTACCGAGCGAGGACGACAAGTGGCTGAGTTTCAAGAATCACAGCAGGAAGGAACGACTTCCATATGTCGTGTACGCCGACCTGGAATGTACCCTCGAGAAGACGGATGTGGATCCGACAACGTCCACGTTCAGGTCTCAACATCATCGGGTATTTAGTATAGGATATTACGTGCGGTGCTCGTACGACGACTCGTTATCCGCGTATCGATTTTGTCGCGATAAGGATTGCGTCGCGTGGTTCATCGAGGAACTAAGACGTTTAGCACACGACGTAAAGAACATCTTGTCCGATAATATACCCATGTGGATTTCACGCGAGACGAGTGGACAAAGTTTAACAGCGCAACGCACTGTCACGTGTGCGAAAAACCGTTCGAGCCAGACGACGTGCGAGTACGCGATCACTGTCACTTTACCGGCAATTATCGAGGTCCCGCGCATTCTAATTGTAACTTAAATTATAAAAATTCTCACTTTATTCCCATAGTATTTCATAATTTATCGGGTTATGATTCTCATTTTATTATAAAAGAAATTGCCACCGCGTACGAGGGACATGTAGACTTACTCCCAATCACGAAGGAAAAATACATTTCGTTTACGAAGAACGTTAAAAGCACTGAAGATAAAGACAACCAAAATT
>NW_020227302.1:0-1963 GCF_003070985.1 Temnothorax curvispinosus
GAAACTAAATCGTGATTTTAATAAATAGACGCTTTATTTATGTAAAGCATTCTGGCATTATTAAATTGTAAAATATTATAATGTTTTAAGACCAAACACTCTTTTTAGTTATATATTAGAATAATAATATGTCAGTATATTAAATGCAAAAAAGTATTTTATTAAAACTATGCTACAAGATTATAAATATACAAATAATACAATGTTTTTTTAATATGTTATAGAAAAAACTATAATGCTGTAATACAAACTGTACCATAATTCTAATAACACCATCGATTAAAGATAACGAAACTGTTCTCGTAGTTTTAATGGAAAGGAGATTAGTAAAGGAGAGATATTATTAATATGCGCTAAAAGTAGTTTTTAATGATAAAAATATTACAAAATAAACAAATTCTTTATTATTAAATTATTATAATGAGAGGTTTAAAATTGTTTTTATAAATGTGTTTATTTTATATACTTATAAATAAGTTTTAACAAATTAAAATACAATTCTCATATTTGCAGCATATTTATTAAATCAAAAAAATAAGAGTGGAAAAAGTACATACAAGAGCGTATATATATCTATTTATTTAAGGTAAATTATATTGTGTGTGTATTATAAATGTGTATTAATAATTATACGAGTGATATTCAATTTTTACATTTATTTGTATTTATTCAGCTTGTTCTGTTACTGCTTCTGTTACTGCTTCGTCTTCTGTATCTGGGTCTAAGTCATGTTCATTATGTTGCTCTAATTTATGTATAGCTTTTGCGATGCACACGTTCAGAGACCAACCTTTCTCACATTCTTGAGTAATACTGTTCGCTATATTTATAAAAATTAAAAAAATATAATTAAATAATACTGAAATATATATATAACATATTCTATGAGATTATTTATTCTAATAGCAAATGTATTGTTTCAAAACTTGCATACTGCACATGGAAAAAGTGTACATAATACATATTTTTGTAATACTTTATTTCTTAGTAACTGTAGTGTCGTACTACTTATATATTTGTAATAATTATAATATAATAAGATATAATTTACCTTTTTTTATGCATTTATGCGCAATTTTGTGTGCTATGGCTAGTTCAGGACCATCATTCATTTTTTCATTTAATTTTGCATGAACTTGAGCTTCATTAATGTTTGTTCCTTCCATCTAATATTATTAAAGAAAAATTATAAATAGTAGGAAATAGTAGAATATAACTTATAATTATTTTGTGCATTTAAAAAGTTATACAATTTAAAATATATTAATTATGAATTAAACAGCACAATATATTTTTATTAAGAACATATAATAATATCACTTTGTGTATGGTTGTTAAGTACAGATACGTTTTTTTATTAATAATTATTGCATTATTAAATTACTAAATCTTTAATAATTAGAAGTTTTATTATTTATTGTGACAGGTTATTATTGCATTATTGGACATTATGTATAAAATATGTAACATATTTGTAAACACTTACTAAATTTAGTTTCTTGAAGATACACGCAATCCAGCAGCCATTTTTTCTTGTTCTCTCTGCATTTTCAGGTTTCACATGTAAGTTATTTATTATGTCTTCTTCGTTGTAGGCATCATCTATAAAATAAAATAAAATAGATCAACGTACAGGAAAACGCTTTTACAGCCAAAAATTGTTTTTACAAAAAAGTTAACTCAATTAAAATATTAAAAAATTGTAAGTAAGACAAATGCCCAATTAAATCAGTTAAAACAGAATTAATTTAGAACTGATCAAAAGAAGAAATGAAAATAGAAAGTTGGCAATGATGTGTGTCGTTATAACTTACCTCTAGTCATATCATTTTCAGTCAAGCAAGCTTCAAGATCATTGTTTACGTTTGATCCAAGTGCACTTTTAAGCTGGTTTTTTATTTCTGATGAGCTTGATAACTGAAACTTATAAAAAATGTTTTTATTTTATTTACTCTATATCTTT
>NW_020227303.1:0-1165 GCF_003070985.1 Temnothorax curvispinosus
TAAATAACGTAATTTTTACCATAAACATAGTAATTTAACTTAAAATTCCTCGATGGTCCGCAGCTAGTGCGACACCATAGTAATATTTACTATAAAATTTTCTCCGTGCAGTTACAGGCTAAAAAATTTTTGGATAGTTCTGTCCCTTACACACAGAACAAAGATTATTCTTTTATTTTTCTCCTCCAGTCGCTTCTTCATGTCAAATAATCGCAAAAATTGAGATCTATTTGTTATTGTACTGGTTGTTGCACTGACATACAGGTCAGCATGACGGGTTGCCCATTCGTGCAGGCGCGCATGATCGTTCACAGCTGCATGGGCTTTGGCATATTGTAATCACTCACATATGATGCGCCAAAGCGCCCAAAGCCTACGCAGCTGTGAAATATCACGCGCGTCCGCACGAATGAGCAACCCGTCATGCTCACCTATATGTCGCTGCAACACTCTGTATTTCTAAATCTAAACGGTCAATAATTTCGTTTTTTTTTTTACTAGTATTACTAAAAGTGCCTTTCTACTATATATATTCGTTTTTCATTACTTTCTTAAGATTCGTTCTAATTATTAAAATTCGAAATACGAGATTTTCGTGTGCATGCAATACATGGAAAAAATACAATTTTTGATAGCGATTATCTCGCGTAGATACCAAATTTATTAACATACAGTAAAATTTTCAAATTTTTATTAGAAATTACGATTCACGGATTAACTACCTTAAGAATTGGGTATATATCTTTTTAAGGTACGATTCTATCGCGCTGAAAATCATTTCAACGTAACTCTACTGAAGAACATTTATCGATTTTTTTGTCTAACTTTGATTGTTTCCGAGATATCGGCGTAGACAGATTAAATCGAACACCCTGTATATTATACATAGGTATATATATACACCGATAATAAAGGTCCTTCAGTGGGGTTGAGATGATTTTCAGCGTGATGGAACCGTACCTTTCCGTATTAGATTTTGAAGGGAAAAAGAGGAGTTGAAATTTTCGAATAAAACTCCCTTACAAGAATAACATCAATCGATAGGGCTCGAAAAGAACAAATCCAATAATTTATATCTTTATATGTTTATCTTGAAAATTACGTTTACAGTGAATTTCTGAAAATAGCTTATCGATCAATCTGTTCACGCAGATATCGATAAAAG
>NW_020227304.1:0-1793 GCF_003070985.1 Temnothorax curvispinosus
TAATATAATTTATATTATCACATTATCAAAAAAAGCTGTTATATAATCGATAGAATTATTTTATAAGAAAAAAAATAACTATTGAACAATTCCACTTTTTTTAATTGTTGATGTCTTACCAGAACTAAAAAAGCTGTCTTTCATCAGTTTGGCAACGGACGGACGTTTTGAGGGACTCAGTTGCAACATGTTCGCCACCATGTTCATGGCAGGTTTACTAATGTGTTGCGGTGTCTTGTACTGCACTTGTTTGATCCTAGAATACGTTTCCCTCAGGCTTGACGTCTCGAAAGGCGGCTTACCCACAAGTAGAGTGTACATTATGACACCAATACTCCATACATCAGCCTCATACGAGTGTCCGATCTTCGTGAGCACTTCCGGTGCGATGTAATTCGGAGTACCACAGACAGTTCTATTAAAAAATTCATCAATCAGTCAAATCATATACTAAAATTTTATGTGTAATTGATAAAATTAATTTATCCCTGATAGAGTTTAAAAATTTTATCAAAGTATGTTGGAGTATAATTTATGTGGATATAATTTTGAAGTAAAATTAAGTTTAAACAAATAAAAAATATCACATTTAAATAGAATTTAAGAATGAATATAAAATATAATTTAATCTTTAGATTTAGAATGATTTATCACAATGAACAGAGAAGATGATCACATTCGTCATGACTGCGGTGTATTTGAGTAACAATTACTTTTTTCTTTCACCGTCATGCTCCAATCTGGTTGCCAATCCGAAATCACCGATCTTGACTTGCAAATCGTCGTTCAAAAACAGATTGCCTAACTTTAAATCTCTGTGAATTATTCTATGCTGATGCAGGTAAAAAACTCCATCCAAGATCTGCTTCATGAAGTATCGTGTCTCGCATTCCGACAGTGCTTTCCTGCGCTTATGCAGCTCCATCATCGACTAGAATGTTAAACAATTGTAAACTCACAATTGGCAATTGAAGTAGCTACTACTGCTACTTACCCTTTTACGACAGAGTTCCAGGATAATGTAAATATTATTAGTATCGTCGAAGAAACCGTGAAAGCCAACGATGTGTTTGTGATTCAAGGTCTGGTGAATCGCAATCTCCTGGGTCATCTTCTCCCTCTGATTGCTTTTTGCCATCAGTGACTTTGGCACAATTTTCCCAGCGAATACATGGTGCGACTTTGACTCTGTGATCTCGTAACATTTTGCAAAGCCACCCTATAAAGCAACGGACATAAGAGTAAAGTAAAGACAACTGCAATAAAAAAGGGAAGGAAAAAGCTGACGCTTTAATTATAAAGTTAATTTCCTGCAAGTAAATTATGTTTTAATACCTACTGGCTTTAATAATGGTTCTTTAGTAATTAATATATTTAACGTTTAAAGAATCTGTAATTTGAAAGGATTTACAAGTTCCAAGATGGGTAACTCTACAGGTATCTCTCTTCTTTTTGGTAAAAATTTGGGGTGCCTTCAATTCGGAGGGTTTTTAAGGTTTTGTGTAAGACTTAATCCTATCGCCCTGTCTCCAACTGGTACCTGACCATAAGGTACCAGTTATTTGACACAAAACCTCTATACCCTGTTATCCTTTTTCGTGAACTGTTCTCTTCCCCTTAAACAAAGAATCTTCCTCTTATACTCTCCTCTCCATAAATGGGAAATCCTCCTCTCAATTGATGACTATGTGGGATGAAGGCCATGATTGAACCACGGACCTTTCAGTTACTAATCATGAATGTCTTCAGTTCACTAATAGGTGGGTTATATTAGAATCCTAAATAAGAGAAGC
>NW_020227305.1:0-12559 GCF_003070985.1 Temnothorax curvispinosus
GAAATAAAATCAAATACGGTAAAATACGGTGAAATAAAATCAAACACAGTAAAATACGGCGAAATAAAATCAAACACGGTAAAATACGGCGAAATAAAATCAAATACGGTAAAAAACGTTGAAATAAAATGATTTTTATATTTACAGATGGTTAAAAAAGCGACTCCACGATGTGGAGTCGCTCCAGAAAATGTGTCAAAAATGGTAAACCGGCATTTATCAAATTGAATTTTTTTGCTAATTGTGAATTTATCTCGGGAATAAGTAATTTTAGGAATTTTTTTGACATTTCCTCTCAAAATCACTCATTGTTGAGGTAATTCAATATTTTACTAGACATGCAAAGTCGACTCATTACTGCACTTTACCAGATTACTGATGTGTTGCGGCCCCAATTAAAATGTAATAATAAAATAATTATATTATAGTATAAAATAATAATATTAAGAAAGACCGAGAATAACAATAGGGAACGCGACCGCGAAAACCCGAGAGAATTACGCAACGCCGAATCAGCAAAAGATGAGTTGCGCGATCGGCCCAGATACGATCGAGCAACTCAGCGATATCGAAGGACAAGACGAGGATTGAAAAGGAAGCGACAACAGGAGAGGAGAGGGCAATTGGAGTCTCGAAGCGACGGGCGTTTCACGCGAGTAATCATTGTACGCAAAGTGGATTAAGTAAAGTTATCTTTTATTGCAAAGTGTTGTTAATAAATCCCGCCTCCTCCGTGGATAAACGATCCCTGGTGTCCCGCCGTAAAAGAGGGCACAACAAAATGGTGGCAGCGTGAGGGATCCAGTGGCAGGAAGACGGGAACGGCAGCTGAAACAGAAAAATAAGTGAATCAGTGAGGCAGTGCAACATCCTCAACGGAGACACAGGCAGCCAGATTCAAAAACAGCAGACAACACGGTAGCGGCCGACGAGGGACAAGCGAGCAGCGTAACCCGAGAAGGCGCCGACCTACCTCAACGGAGGCTCACCGACAGATAAGGCGGCACGAGCACCGACCAGCAACATGCGACTAGCGACCGTAATGTAAGTCGATTAAGCAAATTATGTAAAGCGCAATCACCGTAGATGTCGGAAAACGAAAATCCACCTGCGGAACTAAACCAATCGTGGCTCCATAGCGAGACGTCACGACGAGCGCGTAGAAATAGACCGTTAAGCCCCGTGCAAACGACCGAAGAAGGCGTAAGCGACAATCGCGAAACCGTGCGTCGAAATTTAGACGCGTACTACTCAAGCGAAAGCGAATCAGAATCGGAACTACATCAGAACAGCGTAATCGAACGCGAACAAACCGACGATTCCGTTATAATTTTAGACGCGAGAGTAATAGGGCAAAATAACTGCCCCGACGAAAATAGACTCCACCCCTTACACGCGCACGTACAATCAGAAGACGCGAACAGTACGACCAGTAGGCGTACCCACAGACAAGAGTTTTCCTTGACCTCGTATGATAGTAGCGTCTTTGACCCGCAAGAATATTATTCTGCCCCGAGACACGCGAACGTAATCGAAATGGCGGAAGCAACAAATAGCAACCACGACGCGAATAACGTAAATGACAACGCGCCGATAACCCCAGAGGAAATAGACGAAGAAATAAACCGTCTTAATCGAGTGCTATCACAAAGAGGCACCCCGGCGAATCACCGTAACCGGATACCCGCACGGGCCGAACCGCCGCGAGACGATAGAGATTCCATTCTCGACGAGATATTAAACGGAATCCGTAACTTACAAGATCGCGTAAATCAACTAGAAACGGCGAATCCTGAACGCCGCGAATTTCACGCGAGACGCGAGCCAAGTAACCTCCCGTTCGAAGTAACGTACGGAAGAACGTCATATGATATTCGGAACCAAGCGGAGCGCGCAATCGGATATCTACGGTTAAAAGAGGCACGAGACATGATACCTGAGTTCGACGGAACCTCGAGTAAATTACAAGAATTCTTAAGCGCCGCGTCATATGCAATGAAAAACATAAATCCTATGGAAGAAGGAACGCTATTAAAAGCAGTGCTATGCACAAAGCTAAAAGGAAGAGCGATGATAGACTTTCAAACGCGAGAGATAAGAGATTTCGCACAACTAAAGAAAGAATTAGAAGTTTGCTATTTGAGCCGCAAAAGCACAACACACTTACAACTAGAGTTTAATACACTCAAGCAAAAACCCGGAGAAAATGCAAGAGCATTCGGATTAAGAGCCGATAAGCTAGCGATGGAGCTATACGACTCCATGATAGAGGGAAGAAATCACACCATAGAAAGCAAACGAACTATATTAGAAACGATTCAACAACAGGCATTACAGAATTTTCAATTAGGATTGAGAGACGAGATCAAGTTACTTGTCCGAGCTCAGCATTTCGCAACATTGCAAGAAGCGATTGCCGGAGCGAGCGCCGAGGAAAAAGTAAACGGGCCGAGTGGAATTCCGCCGCGTCCCAAAAATAATTATGCGTACTCGCCGCAACCGCGCGATAACCGATCGATAGTACAATGCCAAAAATGTGGAAAATACGGACACCTTGGAAGGGAATGTCGTACCAATAGATATGCGAACCGTTTCTCCTTACCGAAACCCGATAGGACACCCCGCGTAAACGCGATAGATAAAGTCTGCAATTACTGCAAGAAGGCAGGACACATGCGCGAAGAATGTTGGTTGTTAAATGGTCGACCAAATAAAGAAAGGACGAACCACAACAAACCTAATAATCCGCGAGGACAAAATAAAAATTTTCACCCGAAAACGAATGGCCCGAGAAAAAAGGACAGTAATTCAGCCGCGAATAGCGATGAGGAAGATAAAGAGGACACAAAGCAGCGCCGACCGGCGTTAGAGTATCAGATGTCACACCTGACGAACAAGCCGCGAAAGCATGCAGGGCTGGACTTAATCACTCTGCCCATGCGAGAAGCGAAGCGCGAAAAAATAAATTTACTGTTCGATACCGGAGCGGCCGTATCAATAATAAAAGTAAAACATTTGAAAGGCGAAACAATGATAGAAGAGGATAAAATGGCCCTTACAGGAGTAACAGGTCATAAAGCCCATACGATTGGAAAATTTACAGCAACTATTGACTTGAAAGATAGAAAGATCAAGCACACGATATATGTCGTCAAGGATGATTTTCCGATTGAATACGACGGAATACTAGGCGTAGATTTTATAAAGAAACATCGAGCGTCATATAGTTACGAGTCGAGCGCAATACGCATAGGGAATAGCACATTAAAATTATACCCGTATAAGAAAATGGTTTTGAAACCGCGAAGCGAAACAATAGTACAAGTCGCGACCGATAAAAATTCACTAGGAATAATACAGGCAGAAGAGACAATGCCAGGAGTGTTCATAGGAAACTGCCTAGTGATGCCAGGAAACTTTCTATGTCCGGCAAGCATACTAAATACGACGGAGAAGACAGTCGAAATGCTAATGCCGCAAGTAACATTAGAAGAGTTAGAGCAAGAAGAAGCAAAAGAGATAGAAATAAACCAAGTAGACAAGGCAGAAGAAACAATGCCGCGTAGCGAAAAAGTCGAAAAATTGATACGCACACAACACTTAAACGAAGAAGAAAAGAAAACCATTATGGAAATTTGCAGAGATTACAGCGATGTATTGCATGTGGAAGGAGAACCACTGACATGCACTGATATCGTAGCGCATAAGATTACCACGAAGGCGGGCAGCGTACCGGTCAACGTCCGACCGTACCGTTTACCAGAAAAGCACAAGGAAGAAGTAAATAGACAAGTGAAAGAGATGTTGAAAAACGGAATTATTAGACCTAGCACGAGCCCGTGGAATGCGCCGTTGCTAGTAGTACCAAAGAAAAGAGACGCATCAGGAAAATTAAAACTGAGAGTGGTAATAGATTTTCGGTTTGTGAACGACCTAACGGAGGGAGATTCCTTCCCATTGCCAAACATAACCGATATCCTAGACCAACTGGGAAAAGCAAAATATTTTACCACGCTAGACCTCGCCTCGGGATATCATCAAATCCCGATGGAAGAAGAAGATAAAGAAAAAACAGCGTTTTCGACACAATACGGACATTACGAGTATAATCGAATGCCTTTTGGATTGAAAAATGCCCCAGCGACATTTCAACGAGCAATAATAGCCGTTTTAGCAGGACTAGTAGGATTACAATGCTTAGTCTATCTAGACGATATAATAGTATACGGAGCAAGTTTACAAGAGCACAATAAGAGATTAATTGAAGTGCTAAAAAGACTGAGAAAATATAATTTGAAATTACAGCCCGATAAATGCGAATTCCTTCGGAAAGAAGTGACGTATCTCGGACATGTAATAACAGAAAGCGGAATCTTGCCAGACCCTTCAAAATTAGAAGCAGTAAAAAGCTTCCCGAGACCAACAAAGGTAAAGGACATCCAGGCTTTCGTAGGATTAGCCGGATATTATCGAAGGTTTATTAAAGATTTTTCAGCAATCGCCAAACCACTCACAAAAATGACCAGAAAAGATATCAAATTCGAGTGGAACGCAGAACAACAAAACGCATTTGAAATACTTAAGGAAAAACTAACTACAGCACCGGTATTAAAATACCCGGACTTCTCCCAAGAATTTGTAGTAACGACCGACGCGTCAGATTACGCAATAGGAGCCATACTGTCACAGGGAAAGATAGGTCAAGATCAACCCGTGGCGTATGCGAGCAGAGTACTATCTAAAGCCGAGCAAAATTATAATACTACCGAGAAAGAATTACTAGCGATAGTATGGGCGGTGAAACACTTCCGACCATACGTTTATGGAACAAAATTTACCGTAGTGACAGACCATAAATCATTGGTTTGGCTATTTAACGTAAAGGACCCCGGATCACGATTAATCCGATGGAGATTGAAATTAGAAGAATACGATTACACTATCGTACACAAGGCCGGTCAAGAGAATAGAAACGCAGATGCGCTGAGTCGACATGTTCCGACAGATATCAACAAGATAGAGAAGGAAGAGAATAACGAAGAGGAGAGCGAAAGAAAATACACAGAAGAAGAGAAGCAACGTATATTATACGAATACCATGATGCACCTGTAGGAGGACATCAGGGTGTGGAACGCACCATAAACCGAATAAGGTTGACGCATAATTGGAGAGGATTAACTCGAGACGTCGAAGATTACATTAACAAATGCGAACTATGTCAGAAGAACAAGTTATCGCGAAAAAATAAAGCACCCTTAGTAATAACAGACACCGCGGACAAACCGTTCGAAAAATGTGCTCTAGATATAGTAGGACCACTGACGGTGACCGAAAACGGAAATAAATATATCCTCACGTTTCAGGATAATTTATCGAAATTCAGTAAGGCGATACCCGTACCTAATCAAGAAGCGAATATAATCGCGAAAGAATTCGTCACAAAGATTATCTTTGAATACGGTATCCCCGACAAAATACTGACGGATAGAGGAACGAATTTCCTTAGCGAGATATTTAAAAGCACGTGTAAATTATTGAAAATAGAAAAAATTCAAACAACGGCCTACCATCCCGAGAGTAATGGAGCATTGGAACGCTCTCATAGAACATTAGCCGAATACTTGCGACATTATATTAACGCGGACCAGACAGACTGGGACGAATGGACGCCATACGCAATGTTCGCGTATAACACGACGCCACACACAGCGACCGGGTTTACACCCTTTGAATTAGTATACGGGCACCGAGCGACACTACCGACGGCACTGTCGCAACCACCGAAACCAACGTATACTCATGACGATTACGCGCAAGAGCTAAAAGAAAAATTAAGAGCGACACAACGAGTTGCAAAGGAACATTTGCGAAACGAAAAATCTAAGGCCAAGGAGACGTATGATAAGAAAACAAAAGAAATCAATTGCCGAGTGGGAGACAAAGTTCTCCTGCACGACGAAACGGTGCGTAGAGGGAGATCGAAAAAATTAGAATCCCCGTGGATAGGACCGTACGAAGTAATTGAAAAACACTCAGACGTAAATTATACGATCAAAAAGGGACGGAAAACCACGCGAGTACACGTAAACCGATTAAAGCCCTTTATAGAACAGTAAAAACAGCGTAGAAGAACAAAAAACAAGCAATAGGAAGTAGGCAATAGAAAATAGGCGATAATAAAAACTAACGAAAATTAGACAATAAGTACTTACCGAACATCAAACACGTCGCACCACACGACGTCCGGTGGCCACATCCAATGTGACCTCCAGGGGGTAGAGGAGACGCATCCAGGAGGAATCCGGGGGCGTTAGCAACGCTTCTGCGTAGGTGGGAGGGGGCGACGTCGGCCCCGAACCCAAATTCGCCGCCATCCGCGCACTAAGCGCGGCACCCTCACTCACGGCACCCGCACGAGCAGCGCGTAGCCAATACGAACGCATACAGGCGTCGCAAGACGCCGGCGCGAAATATAGGTTGCATTGAATGCACCGCATTTTTAATAGAGTTAATAAAAGTACTCTCTAAACCACGTCGCAAGAGCAACTAAACGCGCGAGGAGAGAAAAAACGCAAGGAGAAGGCATTATCAAGCCAAGGTAAAAATTCGAAGAAAGGTAACATGAGTCCTTATCTTACAGGACGCTGATCGTCGTCCAGCACTTCGCGAAAAAAGCGAAACCTGAGACAGCACCATCGTACGAGATACGACAATTCAGCAGCGAGCCGGGAATATACTTTGAGAGAACCGGACAATTGCAACAGGTAGAAGCTACTTGGAAACTAGCGATTAAAATCGACGTAGCAGCCCTAGGAAACCGATATCACCAACTTCAGGAATTTCTACAGCAAGCCGAAGAAGTAGGCGAAACGATAATCGCAAAGGACACGCAGCAGACGTGCAAAAACATTCTCCATATAATAGAGAAAAATAACAAAAAATTAACGCAATTATTAACGCGATTACAGACTATATATAAAACAACTAATAATAAGCGAGGGTTAATAGACGCGATCGGCACGATCAGCAAAACGCTGTTCGGCACTATGGATGCCGACGACGCAAAACACATACAGGAGCAGCTGGAACTGATACAAAATCAGCAACAGACTCTACGGCACACCGCTAAAAGTCAATTAAAGGTAATGAATGCCACGATAGGCCACATGGAGGCCTTAGAAAAATCGTTATACCACAACGAACAACTGATGGCGAACGTCACGAGACGGATACAGCTGGAAACAGCACTGTACGCCAAAAGAGAAGAAATAGACGAACAGCTTTTAATACTAACCACAATCACAGAGGATCTAATGGAAGACGTAAAGGACACCATAGACTACCTCACATATTCGCGGGAAGGAGTAATACTCACCCGCCTATTGCCAATAGAAGAAATAATAACCGAACTACAAGAAACAACGTCACAATTGACGCAGGGATCCCACTTTCCGTTTAAAACTAGAGTAGAAAATTGGAACGAGATACAAAACTATGTAGAAATTAGCGCATATTATGATAAACCGAACATTTATACGATAATCAAATTTCCCGTGGTAGCATACCCCGTGTATGACATAATAAGAACGACACCATTACCTGTCCCTAACCATGCAAATATTTTCACATTCCTAAGAATTACTCACAACATATTAGCAATAGACAAAGAGAATCATAATTACATAACGCTAGAGGAACGCGATTTAAACGACTGTAAACGAAACGGAGCAGATTACGTATGTGACCGAAACTGCCCGATATATTTTGTGGGGACCAACGCACCCTGCGAAGTGCAAGTTTATGTGGGGACGCCGGGATATGTAAACGCCTGCGAGAGGCGGCAAATGGTGTCAGACGTAACCTTGTGGGTAGCGTTGAGCGAACCCCAGGCGTGGCTGTTCTCAGCGCCGAGAAAACAAAAGATAGCGATCCAATGTAACGATCAGGCGGAACAAAAGGTAGAAATCGAACAAACAGGAAAACTAAGTATAAACGAAAATTGTAAACTAACCACACCCGACATTATTATAAAAACAAAAAGACAAACGACTATGAGACAAATAGAAATGCACCTAGCAGATTTTAACCTAACGCTAACAAACATAAATAAAAATATTAACGAACAAGCGAAAAAAGAAATTAGATTAGAACCGGTAATCAGGAATCCGAACGAATTAATGGAGTTAAGTCTAGAAATAAGCGATATAAATAAAGAATTGGAAAAATCCCAAGACACCCTAATAAAAAATCCCTATGTCATATATCCCGTAGGATCAACACTTACGTTAATAATTATATTAAGCATAGTAGGAATAATCACCTATGTAATAAAAAGACATAAGAAACGAGCGAGCGCCCGACCGCACGTACGGGGCGATTCAGCGATACTATACTAGAAAATAAAAAGAATGTAACCTCAGAAACAAAAAGAATAAAGAAAATAAACCACCCTAATAGAAATAAAAATAGGATAAGCAGCGAAAAATTGTAACAAAAACTACCGACCGTAGTTTCCTTCTCTCAAAGGGGGAGGGATGTTGCGGCCCCAATTAAAATGTAATAATAAAATAATTATATTATAGTATAAAATAATAATATTAAGAAAGACCGAGAATAACAATAGGGAACGCGACCGCGAAAGCCTGAGAGAATTACGCAACGCCGAATCAGCAAAAGATGAGTTGCGCGATCGGCCCAGATACGATCGAGCAACTCAGCGATATCGAAGGACAAGACGAGGATTGAAAAGGAAGCGACAACAGGAGAGACGGGGGCAATTGGAGTCTAAAAGCGACGGGCGTTTCACGCGAGTAATCATTGTACGCAAAGTGGATTAAGTAAAGTTATCTTTTATTGCAAAGTGTTGTTAATAAATCCCGCCTCCTCCGTGGATAAACGATCCCTGGTGTCCCGCCGTAAAAGAGGGCACAACAGATGAATAAGCCATTACTTTCAAGTTTTTGATGTTGTAGTACGCTGGCTTTCAGGGTATGTTTCTGCTTCTATATTCACTCAAAAACAGGAAAAAAAATTTTTTAGGTATGTTTGAAATTGAGAGATTTGTAATCCGAAAAAACTCTATTTACGTAGAAACACCCATATAAGCATATGTAAGTAATAATTACTGCTTTTGCATTATGTTGTAATGATGTTGGGTTACGTTTAATTAGTGGAAGTGTTTTAATATTTATTACTTGCATTATGTGAGAACTCTTTCACACTGGCTGAACGTAACACAATAACACTGCAACATAATGCAAACACTGAATCAATGATTATTATTTACTTTTAGGGTGTTTATATAGATGATGCTATGTTTCTGTTTAAATAATTATTCTGTGGATATAAGAAACTGAATTTTATGCATTTTTGCAGACTGTTGAAGGTGTCAAAGAGCAGTTATTTTATAAATCTCGAAAATTTAGGTACAAATCCTTTTTATCTCTTCGGTTATCGGTTAAATGGAGTTGTACTAGATACTTTAATTCAAAGAATTACAATAACGACTTTCCAAGTTGGAGTGGCGTGCATACAGCTTTAATCACGAGGAACGTGCAGTTGTGGACATCTAGAAGTTGCTGACAGTATACAGGTAAAGTGATTAATTATTATTGTCAGATACGAAATTACATGGAATGTCTGAGAAGTAAATTATTATTATAGCCGCCTATTTACGTAACAGCTGGGACCTTGAATACTGACCATTTGAAAGATTCGTTGTTTGACAAAGAAGTCGCGGAAAAAAAGGGATTATAAATAAGGAAAGATCATCACTTGACGACAATTTCAGGTATAATTTATTTACAACAAATAATATTTATCTTTTCAGTGAACATAATGTCCCGATTTGAGATATGCGTATTGTCTGATTATGTATAGAAAATAATAAATTTTATATCTTTTCAGTTGAAAAACTATTAGAAAGATGTTCAGCAATTGTGATGGATTATGTTTATTATGTGGAATTACCCGAGGACATAACACCTGAAAAATTGCTACAAACGACTTACTTTTGCAGCAATTTTTAGGAATGTAGAGTAATAAGATATGTAACTGGTGATCTGACAGTCAGATCATGTTCCGATATTTTTCATCGTATTGATATCATCAAACAAGCTGCCGTAAAATATGATTATAATCTAACCTTGTACTGAAACCAGGTAAATATGTGCGTCAGTATAGACAGATTTTGATTTGACTGTAATTTCATGGGTACTAAATAAAAGTTGCAAATAAGAGCTGTACCTAAAATTAAATTTTAAAGCCTTTCATCAATGAATTGCCTCCTGTTACGTTGGAAGAATATAAAGCACTCAGGGAAAACATTAATGACAGAAACAAAAGGGCATAGGGGGATAAGCATGTAAAAATTGCCCCTGCAAGTATGAAGTTGATATTGGCGTCGTAAGTTAGTACCCATGTGACCTTGAATTCCTGCAAATATTGACCTTGAAATTATATTTTTGAAGAAGTTATGGAAGAAGAAAGAAAAAAAAACAAAAAATTTCTTTCTCGAAAACGGCTCGACCAATTTTTATGAAAAAAATATATGTTGTAGGTATCAATAATGGTGTTTAAAAGAAAATATTTTGTAATTTTTGAACAAATAATAGAGCTGAAAAAAAATTTTGAATTTTTCAAACAATTTTTTTTTGTGTTTCTTTAGAGTGACACCTTTAATTTTTTTTGCAAAAACATTGTACTAGTATCTATTTTAACATATAATTTTCCTAGATTTTAAAAAATATAGTTTTGGAATAAAAAAATGAAAATCATGATCGTGTCATCTGATGCTCAAAGTAACGTCTTGTAGCGTCGGTCAAGGCATAAAGGCGCTTTGTTATTGAATTGCATATTTTGTTAGAAAAGCCTTGGCTTATTATTTATTACTTGTTTGTCACATTTTTTTAAGGCTTTAATTACAATTTTTTAATTATTTTATATATGTCATCATGGTCGTGTCACCTGATGCTCAATAGGCGTGCTGTGTGAAATTGTACAAAGATATTGCTGATTATAATGGGGATATTGCATGGGTAAAGTGTCTCAGTATCTGGAATTCAAAAGTTCCACGGATAGTACCTGATGCAACATTATGAAAAATCTGCTGGTATGTTAGCATTTATAATTATGAGTTGCGATTTTTTCAGTTTCTATGAATTAAAATTTTGCATTATTTTTCAGATTCCAGATGTTACTCCGTCAAATAAATATTATAGAAATGTAAATGAAATCATTGTATATATTCAACAGAAGAATACCCATTATTGAATAAACATATTTAAAACATATATAAAATAATTAAAAAATTGTAATTAAAACCTTAAAAAAATGTGATAAACAAATAATAAATAATAAGCCAAAGCTTTTCTAACAAAATATGCCATTCAATAACAAAGCGCCTTTATGCCTTGACCGGCGCTACAAGGCGTTACTTTGAGCATCAGGTGACACGATCATGATTTTCATTTGTTTACTCCAAAACTATATTTTTTAAAAATCTAGGAAAATTATATGTTAAAATAGATACTAGTACAATGTTTTTGCAAAAAAAATTAAAGGTGTTACTCTAAAGAAACACAAAAAAAAAATTGTTTGAAAAATTCAAAAATTTTTTTTAGCTCTATTATTTGTTCAAAAATTACAAAATATTTTCTTTTAAACACCATTATTGATACCTACAACATATATTTTTTTCAAAAAAACTGGTCGAGCCGTTTTCAAGAAAGAAATTTTTTGTTTTTTTTCTTTTTTCCTCCATAACTCCTTCAAAAATATAATTTTAAGGTCAATATTTGCAGGAGTTCAAGGTCACATGGGTACTAACTTACGACGCCAATATCAACTTCATACTTGCGGGGGCAATTTTTACATGCTTATCCCCCTATGCCCTTTATGAAAAGGATGTCGCTACAATTACAATTGGCAGATATCATTGTGTCATAGGAGTACCATAACAACGTAAAATGATCGAAACTTTGGTAAGGTATCTTTATTATATCTTTCTTTGTTAGTTATTTTAAATACTTATGAATAACATCTTTCCAAATTGCATCATTATCTCTAGCTCTTACAGATGATCCTCTTTTGTAAGCATTGAATGTGATGAAGTAACTGCTACTACAGTGCAGCCTATGTATTCATTTAGACTGTGCAAAATTAATAGACTTGTCACCAGAAATGTTTATTTAGTGCCATGTGATTATCGATATAGTAAGCAAAGTTTTATGCATAATTTTGTATCATGCACATCTTCGAGATTAATATTGAAATACTTCTATAGGTGATTGGTGTGAAAAGTCAACTCCCATTAACGCTTTTCCGCGCATGTGAAGAAGATAAAGAAAGAAAAAAAGACAATCACGATCAATAAAAATAATGTATGTATATTATATTGTGTGTAATATGTTAGGTGTTTTCTATTTACATCAAAACTCAGATAATATTCACTTGTGACGTCGTTCTATCCTTTTTGGCAATTAATGAATAACAAAGACAGAATAAAATTACTTAAACAGAATAATAAATTTCTTTCGCCAGTATATAGAATAACAATTA
>NW_020227306.1:0-909 GCF_003070985.1 Temnothorax curvispinosus
CCGCGTTCGGCTCTTAAAGCCTTTCTATCATGTATTATATAAATTAAAATAATTAATATTTGAGTGTGTATGTTTTACATGTAATGTACATACCATGTTTCAATTCACATAATGCGGGGCATGCTTGTTTTTTTTCCGCTATTTGTATTACATATGGACAAATTTCGGGCCATTTTTTTTGAAAAATCAGCGTATCAATTCCGGTTGCAATGCCACAATCAATACGTATCTGTAACAATTAATGATTGACATATTACATTGGGAGAATTTATGATTATATTATACTGCATTTTTGTGCTCGCGCACGCACACACACACACACACACACACAAATTTTATATGGAAGAAATTACCAGTGAAGTAGCAATGGAAGTTTTTAAAACGGGATATTCATTATAATATTCAGCAATCGAAGTCCCTTTCCTTCTTCCGTTAAATGTTTCTTTCCACAACCTTAAAAGATTAGGATCGTCTGGCTGAATTGCTCGCAATGTAAGCAATGTTTCTTCATAATCGGGATCATCAGGATTTTCTGGAGTCTTGTAACGGCCTGCCTTTTGGCTGTTTATATCGAACGCGGACTAGCTCGCCGGACCAGGAGTTCGATGGTAGACCCAGAGACAGAAGGCAGTTTTGATACGGAACGTGGTTTATTACGGTGGTTCAATTACAACAGACTGTCGCGATAGTTACAACGGAGATGCATGCGGACCATGCGGCTAACGCGGGCGGTTTATAATCTAGACGACGGTCGCGGTAATTACAAATTACGGAAACGCATGCGGTTTATGCGGTGGACGCGGGTGGATTAGATTCTATAAGACGGTCGCGATAGTTGCAAATTTCGGGAACGCATTCGGTGTATGCGGCGGACGCGGGCGGATTATATTCTATAAGACGGTCGCGATA
>NW_020227306.1:919-3092 GCF_003070985.1 Temnothorax curvispinosus
ATGCGGCGGACGCGGGCGGATTATATTCTATAAGACGGTCGCGATATGTACAAATTTCGGGAACGCATTCGGTTTATGCGGCGGCCGCGGGCGGATTATATTCTATAAGACGGTCGCGCTAATTACAAACTTCGGGAACGCATTCGGTTTGTGCGGCGGACGCGAATCCGGTGGTCCGTACCGGCGCGATGCGGTACGCGTGCGAACGGGCCTTTAAGCCGGCCAATGGCTGGTCGGCCCGCGGCGCGAGATTCGCGGCGCGGGCGCGTGTATATTATCCGGCGCGGTTTCTTTCTCGCGATACGATGTTAATTACGCGGCGCGTTGGGAAGGAAAACGAACGGCCAGGGGTTAGGCTGGTCGATCGGTTGACGAGGAGGTCCGACTGTTCCGGCGGCAAGAACCCTTGTCGAGAGACCGGGCACGCTCGACCCCTGGTTACCGTGGCAGACGGGGTGTTCCGGGTAGGAAGGCGGTCAGCGCTCAAGAACTCTTGAACGAGGCACAGAACGCTGTACCCCGTTTCGCAAGCTGGCCTAGGAAGCGGAAAGGTACTCGTCTCCGAGGGTAGCGGAGCATAGGTAGCTAGACTCGGATCGAAGTGTGTCTACCTGTCGCGGCGCCGGTATTTTATACTCGCCCGGGTGGTACGCTAGGGAGGGGAGGCCGGTTCCCGCGTGAGCCGCGCCGCCGGCGGAGCGGAGCGGAATCGGCGCGGCGATAAGCGTGCTCGCGCTCGGAGGCGCTCGGCTCCCCTCGGTTTCTGTCGGAGACCCGGGAAGCTGTCGGTGCGGCGGAGTGCCGCGCACACGACCGGAGTTAAGTCGTTTAAAAATAAGGTGGGCGCACCGCGCCCTTTCCTCGCCCGATGGAGATCGTCGGGCGGCATCCGGCAGTTCTTCGCCGGGAATGATGCATGTGTGGGGGTGCATCGTTACATCCTTCTCTTCTTCTATGTTTTCAAGTGCTTGTTTCTTTATATATCTTTTTAGGTTATTGTATTTGTCCCACAATTTTCCGCTAGCCAGACGTTTTTGTTTTGCATTACTTGGAACATAATATGTCGATGCCAATTCATGTTTAAAAACATGGGCTATTTCGTCAGCTCATTTCTGAAATTCTGCTGAACTTATTCTACATTGAAATAGAAATAATTAGATAAAATATACAATTACAATTTTACATATACATTTTTATAAGATGGTATACATACTTCGTAGATTTGCAAAGAAGTCTGTCAATAATTAAATGGGTTATTTTATTACGGTCTGATCCAGTCAATCGTATTTGCCTTAATATTTTTTGACCACAACTGGATTCGGAAAGCAATTCTTTTAAAGTCTAGACAAAAATATTAAATATTAAGAACAAAAAAATATTAAAATTAAAAAATATTAAAATATTAAAATTAAAATTTTAGATTTTAGGATTAATATTTTCCTATTTCTATTTTTACTTGCCTATTTAAAAAACGCGATAAAATTTTAGAATATAAAGAATATAAAGTTTGTATAAAAATACATACTTTTCCACGATTGCTCACACTTGTGCACGACTCTTTAGAAGAAGAACTATCTATACTGACAGTTTCTTCGATGTCTGCACTTGTGACTTCTGAATTTGAATCTGTTGTATTCAAATCTGTTGAAATATCCTGCAACAATGATATTCATAAATTAACTGATAAGTTAATTAGCTTAATTGATAGTTAATTATTTAATTATAAGTAATTTTTGCGAATATAGATTAGCAAATAAAAATTATCAAATTTAGTAGGTAAATATCAATTCTAGAAACTTAATAATTCTTATTTGCTAATCTATATTTGCAAAAATTATTAATTCTAATAGAAATAGGCTACAGAAAATATAAATTTCTTACTAAATCTCTCTTTTTTGAAAGTAATTTTTTTCTATTTTTAAAGAAATTAAATCTTTTTCCAATAATGGGTATCAATTCTTTCACCATATTTTCTGGCATATATAGAAATGCTTCTTCATCTATACCCTCATCTAAATATAAAATGCAACATAATTATAAATTATATTATAGCAATTGCAATAAAAGATTCCAAGGAGAACAGAAAAGTCAAAATAATGCCAATTTGACGTCATTTTGATTATCTGTTCTTTTTGAGATTATAAAACTATAAAATTGAGATTATTAAATAAAA
>NW_020227306.1:3102-4361 GCF_003070985.1 Temnothorax curvispinosus
TACATACGAGCCGCGATAATGCTGGACCCCCGATTGGGCCGTTTCTTCTCGCCGCGTGCTTGAATTGGTTAATCTTTTATAATTAATATTTCATTAATTATTGAAAAAATTGCAAAAAGGTAAAGGATCTGTGAATAGTTTTTGATGGTAGGATTATTTAATAGTTTGAATATACGCACGAAAGGAATGCGCAAAAGGTACACAATAACACTCGGCTCGCGACTCGTATATACATCGTTTGTTTTACACTCGCGCGGAAAGACAAAACTCTTTATTTTGCCAAGTTTCTCGAGATTCTCTCGTACGTGTTAATCGATCCGTCTTTCGGTACTTTCTGGTCGTTCTGAGGGAAACTCGTTACCATCGCAAACCTGTGATCGATTCGCGATTGGCTTCCTAATATCAGGCGACAGGTTTCGCCCATCAATAATATAATCATCACAGTCCTTTCGGGCACGCGAGTTTCGTCTAAGGATCACGTGCACGAAAGGAATGCGCTAGGCAAACACTATATGTATATATATCTCGCGACGCGAACCTTCAACACTCTGTATATATTATATGTGAATATATATTATTTCAATCAGGGTTCAAAATAATGCATTACTTTTTGTAATGTATTACGGTTTCATTAAAGATTATTTTTTTAATAACCAATACGAAGATTTTCAATTACGCATTACTTTTTAAATAAACAATGCGGTTTTTTCCATTACGCATTACTTTTTAAATAATTAATGCAATTTTTTTCATTACGCATTACTTTTTAAATAATTAATGCGATTTTTTTTATTACGCATTACTTTTTAAATAATCAATGCGATTTTTTTCCTTACGCATTACTTTTCAAATAATCAATGCGGTTTTGTTTATTACGCATTACTTTTTAAATAAATCAATGCAATTTTTTTTATTACGCATTACTTTTTAAATAATTAATGCGATTTTTTTATTACGC
Source organism: Temnothorax curvispinosus (assembly GCF_003070985.1). NCBI lineage: Eukaryota > Metazoa > Arthropoda > Insecta > Hymenoptera > Formicidae > Temnothorax > Temnothorax curvispinosus. The sequence continues at coordinate 4,061 of NW_020227306.1, forward strand.
ATTACTTTTTAAATAATCAATGCGATTTTTTTTATTACGCATTACTTTTTAAATAATCAATGCGATTTTGTTTATTACGCATTACTTTTTAAATAAATCAATGCGATTTTTTTCATTACGCATTATTTTTTAAATAATTAATGCGGTTTTTTCATTTCGGATTATTTTTTTAATAATTAATAAGTAAAGAATAAAATACTTTTAAAAAAATTAATAAGTAACTCATTATTTTTTAATTTGAATTTTTATTGCGCTCAGTTACATTTGCGTTACAGCATATATTGTGATTATTGTGGTTATG
>NW_020227307.1:0-5038 GCF_003070985.1 Temnothorax curvispinosus
GCGGCAGGTTGCTGTTCCTGCGGCTGCACGGGCTGATGTGTCGGCAGCGATGAGCGGGAAGTTGGCGGCCTGGTACGATTGTACTTGCGCAGCGTTATCAAAAAAAAGACTTCCTTCTCGTGGCTGATACTGTCTCGTATAGCTGTGCGAGGATAGTCGAAGGTATCGGCGCTTGCCGGTCCTTTTATATCCTGGTCGCTGAATTTCTCTTACGAGAAAGGGCAGCCGCCTAGCGGAGCATATTTGTTATTATCTTCGACGGCTTGCTGATTGCACGTGCTCGTTGCGTGCGGCCGTTCGCCGTGCCGCCGGTGCTCTCGCCGGCCGGGGTGTGTATGACGGGCTGCCGTCTGGCAGGCGCGGGGCGCGCTTGTGTTGTGGCGGTTGCGCCACCAGATTCGGTGCGCTTGCAGCCGCCACAGGACCCCCTTCGTTGTATTTAAACTCCCGCCTGGAAACGGACGACTGGTTTTCGAGTTCTGCTATTTCGTGTAATTGCTGTTGGTGTGGGCTCAGTTGCCTGTTTGGTCCTCTGTCCGTTCTCCGTAGCTGAGGGCGTTTCGTTTTCTATGAAGGTGTACGCCGGTTTGAGACGTTCTACTGAGACGTTCGTAGGTTTGCCTCCCGTCTGAATGGTAAAAAATCGCTCTGTCCGCTTGATGACTTCGTATGGTCCATTATAGCGGGGGTGGAGTGCGCCTGTTGGCGCGTCTTGTCTGACAAAAACGTAGGGTGTCTTTTCCAGATCTTGGTGTATGAACACGTCTTTCTTGCCATGCCGCTTTAGTTTGGGTGTTAGACGACTCATGAGGTTGCGTAAACGGCCGATGAAGTCCGTCTCGTTTGTTTCGTTTTTGGTTGTGCCGAAGAATTCTCCAGGTAAGTGGATTGGTTCTCCGTACACCATTTCTGCTGGGGTTGCTTTGATGTCTTCCTTAATTGCCGCTCTGATGCCCATGAGTATTATCGGCAAGGCTTCGGTTCATTCATCGGTCTCATGGCATCTGATGGCTGCTTTTAGCTGTCGGTGAAATCTCTCCACCATCCCGTTGGCTTGTGGGTGATAGGCTGTGGTCCTCCAGTGCTTGACTCCCGTCAACTTTATTAGGCGCCGGAACATGTCTGACTCGAACTGGCGTCCTTGGTCGGTGGTGATTCTCTCTGGGATCCCGTAGCGGGCCATCCATTGGGTGAAGAGTTGTTTCGCGATGGTCTCTGCTGTGATGTCCTCTACTGGGATTGCCTCGGGCCAGCGTGTGAATCTGTCTATGATTGTTAGACAGTACCTGTAGCCTTTCGACGTTGGTAGTGGCCCTACTAGGTCTAAGTGGATGTGTTGGAATCTCCGAGTCGGTTGGAGGAATGTCCCGATGGAGGGACGGTTGTGTCTCCCGATCTTGGAGCGTTGGCACTGGAGGCATGCTCGTGTCCAATTTTGGCAGTCTTTATTGACTCCTGGCCAAACGAATCGTTCTGTGACCAGCCTCGTGGTTGCTTTGATTCCGGGGTGTGATAATCCGTGTAGGCTTTGGAAAACCTGCTTGCGGTATGGCTCTGGAACGAACGGTCTCTGTGTGCCGTGTGTGGTGTCGCAGTACAGCTTCGTTGTTGTTCCCGGAATATTGATTTGCGTTAGTTTTAATGCTGACGTGCCATCTGTTCGTAAGGTGTTGAGTTCCTCGTCCTCGCTTTGAGCTCTCGCTATTTCCTCGCAATCTATTGTTGTTGCTATGCTTTCTACTCGAGACATGGCATCAGCTACCACGTTGTCGGTGCCTTTGATATGCCGGATGTCTGTCGTGAATTGGCTTATAAACTCGAGATGTCGAGCTTGCCTTGGTGAGCTCTTCAGCGGGTTTTGCATCATTGCGTATACCAGTGGTTTGTGGTCTGTGTATACGATGAAGTGTCTTCCTTCCACCATGTGTTGAAAGTGTTTTATCGCTGCGTATATTGCCAGTAGTTCTCTGTCGTATGGGCTGTATTTCTGTTGTGCTTTGGACAACTTTTTGCTGAAGAACGCTAGTGGCTGTGCTTGTCCTTCCACTAGCTGATGTATCACCGTTCCTATGGCGGTATCCGAGGCGTCCGTTGTCATCGTTAGCGGGGCCTCAGGTTGTGGATGGGCAAGAAGCGTCGCTAGGGTAAGGCTCTTCTTACAATGCTCGAAAGCGGCTACTAATTCGGGTGTCCACTCAACCGGTGCTTTCCCTTTCTTCTGTTTCCCGGCAAGTATGTCGTTTAATATTGCCTGCTCTCTTGCTGCGCCTGGTACAAAACGGCGATAGAAGTTGATTGTGCCGAGGAATCGTCGGAGTTGTTTTATAGTCTCCGGCTTCCGGAAGCTCTGTATCGCTTCTACCTTTTCTGGTAGCGGTCGTGTTCCGCTTCCTGAGACGAGGTATCCCAGGAATTTTACCTCTGGCATCCCGAAAATGCACTTGGCTGGGTTTAATCGTATTCCGTACTGCTGTAGGCGCCGGAATACCTCTCTCAGGTGGCGTTTGTGTTCTTCTTCGTTGGCGGAAGCTATTAAAATATCGTCGATGTAGGCGTAGCAAAAGTCTAGCCCTCTTAGTACCTCGTTGATGAATCGTTGAAATGTCTGTGCGGCGTTTCTCAGGCCGAATGGCATGTAAACGTATTCGAATAGGCCGAATGGTGTGATTATGGCCGTCTTCGGTATGTCTTCTGGGTTGACTGGGATCTGGTTGTATGCTCTGACCAAATCTATTGTTGAGAAGATGGTTTTTCCATGTAGCGAGTGTGAGAAGTCCTCGATGTGTGAAATTGGATACATGTCCGGCTTGGTTCGCCTATTTACAGGGCGGTAGTCTCCGCACGTTTTCCATTGGTCCGCTTTCTTGGGGACCATATGTAGTGGTGATGCCCATGGGCTCTTTGAAGGCCGGATTATTCCTTCTCGTAGTAGTAGTTCGAACTCTATTTTGCTGCTTTCAACTTGTCTGGTGCCAGGCGTCTCGGTCGGCAGGCCTCCGGCGGGCCTGGCGTGGTGTTTATGTAATGCACGGTATTGTGCGAGCACTTCGCTGTTCCCGATTGTCGTGTGATGTCGGGAAACTCTTTTAATATGTGGTGGTAGGGCGACTCCTCGTTGATTGCTTTTATTGAAGAAGTGTGCTGCTCTTGGGTGCGCCCTTTTGCTCGCAGGCCTGTCTGCCCGTCGACCAGGCATCCTCTTCTGACGTCTGGTAATAGGTGGTAGTATGCCAGGAAATCGGAGCCTATGATCGGCGTCGTGACGTCCGCTATGATGAATCTCCATGGAAAATCTCGTCTAAGTCCGAAATCGGGCTGGAGGTTCGTGCTCCCATAGGTTGCTATTGCGGATCCGTTGGCTGCGTAGAGTTCGTATTTTTCCTTTTGATTCCTTCTTCCTCGCTGGTGTGGGTAGACGCTTATATCCGACCCGGTGTCTATCAGGTATCGCGTCTTTGTCTTTTTGTCCGTCAGGAAAAGGCGGCGTGGTCGTGGGCTATCGTTGTTGGCCGCCATCAGCAACTGCCCTCCGTGTTTTCCGGCTTGGCCGGTTTGATCGCCTTGTAGGTGCACGGTTCCTCGCAATTTCGTGCTTTATCTTTGAAGGTACGGTGATAGTAACAGTGTTCCGCCGTGAAACCCTTAGTGTGGCCACGGTTGCGGCTGCGGTTGCGGCTGCGGCTGCGGGATCGGTCCGCTCTCCATCGTTTCCTCTCCTGCGAGAACTGTGTTGTTAGCGCTGCCACCTGTTTTGTTAGCGCCTCGATTTGTGCTTGTAGCGTCGTTTTTTCTGTGGAGGTTGCCTCTACTGCTGCGACGACTGCGCGGTTGTTGACCTCGTGTATGCGGTCGGCTTGTTCTGCGACGTCTTCCAATCGATCTCCTTGACGAGTTGCCAAGACGACCTGCATCTGAGCTGGTAATCTCCCTAACCACAGTGTTCGGAGTAGGCTATCTGGCACTGCGGTGCCCGCTAGTCCTTTTAGGTGGCGCAAGAATTGCGATGGCTTCCTGTCGCCGAGTTCTTCGCGCTCTAGTAGTTGTCTCGTTCGTTGCTCCTGGGATGTAGATAGGCGCTGTATGAGCGTCTTCTTCAGCGTCTTGTATCTATGTTCCGCTGGTGGAGACGTGACGATGTCTTTTATTTCCTTGGCATATCTGGTATCTATCTGCGATAGCGCGTAGGCGTACCGCGTTGTGTCCTGCGTGATTCCGCATATGATAAACTGGCTCTCCAGTTGTGCGAACCACAGCTCCGGCTCTTCTGGCCAGAATGGTGGCATTCTTAATCCTACGCGGTTTGTCTGGAGCTCCTCCTTGACTTGGTGGGTTCTGTCCCCTTCCGTTTGCTCCTTTGATGTCGCCATCTTGTTGTTTTTTCGTCGGGGTCACCAGTTATGGCGGTAGGCCAAAATTCGTGCGAAATGGCGATGTTTGTTAGAGATATTTGGGGGCCCTGAGAAGGGCCGTTTGTGTTATGTGGCCCTGAAAAGGGCCGGTTGGTTTCTCCTTAGGAGGCTGGCAGGCGTTCACTCCAGACCAGGCACGGCTGCGTCTTGGTACGGTGGAGTGGCTGTCGATCTCCCCACGCTCCGGGCTTCCTCCACGCCGGCGGTGTGCCGGGCGGTGTGTAAGTCCCCGGCTCGGCTAAGTCCGGATTCTCCGTCTGCGTGGCCTGGTCCTCAAGGCTCGGGGCGCACGCCTGAGTTCCCTTTTCCTCGGTGGGCGCCTCCCACTCGCTGTCCGTCTGCGTCTCTATGCAGCTAATCGAGGGCCGTACTTCTAGTCCCCTGTGGACCCGTGTCGGTGGTACGGTCTGCGTCCCCTGGTGGCGGAGGTCTCCGGGAGATCGCGGTAACGGAGACAGGAGCGGCGGGACCGTGTACCTTGAAGACGTGTAGCGGCGGAGGCGTATGTCCCACGTAGTCAGGAGAGCCCGTGGAGGTCGAGTGAGAGGCCGTGACGATGATTCGAGCCGAATCAATTTCCATGCGGCAGGTTGCTGTTCCTGCGGCTGCACGGGCTGATGTGTCGGCAG
>NW_020227308.1:0-2756 GCF_003070985.1 Temnothorax curvispinosus
TTCCATCCGCCGCAATGATAGTCGTGTCGATTAAGCCTAACAGGGCATTCCGTCCGCAGCAGTGATGGTCGCGTCGACCAAATCCGACAAGGCGTTCTATAATTTTCCAATGGTGGCGTCGTCCATTTTGGCAAACAGCGTCGTAGCATAAGCGCTATGTATCTTCAATTAATACAGCACAACCCGTTAATATAGTCTTAGCGCCGTGACTCTTTATCCGATTTAACTGTCGAGAATGAATGCGAATCAGAAATATTACCGCGAATACTTTCGGTAACTCAATTCGTATAAAGAAACGTAATGGCGGAAAAATGACTCGTCACGCAGGACGATCCGAAACGTAGGACGAACGACAAACGAATGCTCGTAGAGCGGCAAGCACGCAACGGCAAAAAAATACGCGCACGCGTTGTTACGAGTTCTCGAACTCTCTCTCTGTCTCCGTGTCGCTAGGCAGACGGCAGACTGCGCCACGCGCGGATTATGTAACACTAACATAGAAGGCAGTAGCGGTAGCTACCACTAACGCCATCCGCTGTAGTTCAATAGAACTATAATTCTCACTAACAACTACCGCGTTGACGAATATATAATCTCCCTAGTTTCTTCTTTATTTTTAACACTATGTATATAAATAAAATCATATTTATATATTCAAATATCACATTAGACGAATATCGAGCATCAAACATTTAATTTATTATAGTTAAACATGGCCAGATATCGTCAGACCTGAACAGTTTTCGATCAAACACAACCTCAGTTTGATTTATATCTGTACATATATGGTCAGATGTAATGTATTTTGAATCGCATTCGAGTATAAATATGGTTATATCTAAAGATACACTCAGATCTGGACTGTTTCGATGAAATTCAATCACAGACGTGATTCGATCTGAGCAGATATGGTCCAATTTGAGCAGATATGATCCGATCTGAGCCGTCGAAAATTAGATTACACACCATGCATATACTTATAGTTATATATAATTATACATAAACTTATATGAGCAGATCTGCGCAGAAATGAGAAGTTATATCTGAGCATATCTGGCCAGATAAAATTTGATCTGCTGAGATATAATTTGATCTGGTCAGATCTAATTCTTTTTTCCCGGGAAGTTATTTAATGGATAGAATATTATTTAAGGAAGGTATTGAATTTGGCGAGGATCGGTGAAGGAGTTACCGATTTTTGCTTAAAAAGTTACATGTATAAGTTATACATGTAATTTTATATAGAGTATCGTTAAAAGAAGGGTGGTATTGAATTTGGCGATGATTGGTAAAGGGGTGCATTTTTTATAAAAATTTGAATTTTTTGAAAAATGTCTGTGGCAGCTCTAACTTTCGCAAATTTTTAGATATCAGGTTATTTCTAATTCTATTACATTTTACAGTCTTTTCTATCCCTATTTTATATATAATTCTTTACGATTTGGTTGATTAGATCCAGCTTTATACACGATCAAAGGTCCATATGCAAAGTTCATATATAAACCATGTAGCCGGAACTCTCAAAGTGAATATCAATTTGACATTGCGTCAATTGTAAAACAACGCTTGTGCTACTAATCCTTTTTTAATTCATAAAAAGGTTAAATTTAAAATTAAGAAAGTGTGCAAATTAGAAACTTGCACATTTCTTTTTCATCATTACAGATCGTTACCATTGCTCCTATTAAACATTTAAGGTTATTAATATACGAAACATTAGAGGTTATTAATATATTTTGCAAAACTCTTTGATTTATAACTTTTAAATAAGTAATAAGCGACAATTAAGGGTAATTATTCCGAAGACCTTTTACGAATTTTGACCTTTTACGTAATTTATTAAAAAATTATTAACAAATGTAACTGATAAGTATAACAGAAAAACATTTTGATGTACTACTTCAATTATTAAAAATTAATAGAAAAAGAACTCTGAATTGATACGTATGAAGGCATAAAATCCGACATAATTCTAGGAACCGGCCCTAGGGCATGCGTTAAGCATTTTTCTCCTCCAACGAAAAAAAAGAGTATTTCAAAATTTACTAAAGTTAGAACTTCGACAACCATTTACATTAATTGCATTAGACAGTCTGCTCTGAACGCAATGATTACTGTAAAAATGCTTTCTGAGTTGAGCGCAGTAAAAAGTATAAAAATGCATTCAGCATAAAATGCAGTAAAAAACAAAAGAAATAAACAAACAGTTTAAAAAATAAAATTTAAATTTCTAAAAAAAGCAACATTTTAAATTACATATTCTTATAGTTCATCTTGTATAGCTTATCTATAATAAAAATCATTTTAGTAAAAATATTAATTATTTCATTAATTTTTGTAATAGTATAATAGATATTAGTCGCAATAAAACTTATCACAATAAAAAAAGTGTGCAAGTAAAAACTTGCACATTGCTTTCTTATAATTTTTAAGTGTGCAAGTAGAAACTTGCACATTGCTTCCTCATAGTTTTTAAGTGTGCAAGTAGAAACTTACACATTGCTTCCTCATAGTTTTTAAGGGGATGCTGGAGCCGTCTGTTTTACCGGCATTTTTTGTCGGCACGTAGCGTCGTATTAATTTGACAGAATTAAAAATCCTTCTCCAGAATTGCAGTACATACATTAATGATTCGGGGGAACTCTGATTTTATATAGAAAACGAGAAAAAATTACGGAAGTACAGATTTCCTTATCCTACTTTTATCCTAATATGGCGTCTCGAGTTGCGGCGAGCTGTCAGCTCGTCACAAGATG
>NW_020227309.1:0-4295 GCF_003070985.1 Temnothorax curvispinosus
CAAGGGAGTTCCGGACCATGCGTGGTCTAAGTCTGCATGTTACTAAGACTCACCCAGTGGTGGCCAATAGCGCGGTGGATGTTGAGCGCGTGAAAGCACGTTGGTCGGTGGAGGAGGTCAGACTCATGGCTCGCGCTGAGGCTACAGCCACCTTAGCGGGAATTATCTTCATGAATCCTCATCTGCAGGATAAGTTCTCTCATAGGAGTCTCGAAGCTATCAAGGGTAAGCGTCGACAAGAGGCTTACCGCGAGATGGTTAGAGTCTTCTGCCAAGAGATGCAATCGCGAAACGCGGTTGGCATTGATGAGGGCGATAGGGACGGCGCGGCGATGATAAGAGCTGCTGCCGGCCCTGCGACCATAGGGTCTGACACAGTTGATCCAAGCGCACATCAGCCTTCCCCTGAGCAAAGATCTCAGAGGCTGCGGGACATCATCAACCAGCTCATAGAGCAGAGCTCAGCGTCCCGTAGCTATCAAGCTGATACTCTTGTGGGCATCGCGAGAGATGCTCTACTGACAGGGGTGGTCGACGTTCAGGCCATCGAGAGATGGCTGGCCCTGATCTTCCCGCCGTCAGCTGTGCGCCCTCCACGGCGCGCCTCGACGAAGCAGCGCAATCCTCCTAACACAAAAGAGAGTAGGAAGCAGAAAATAAAGAGAGAATATGCACATGTGCAGACTCTCTATAAGAAGAGCCCAAAGGCCTGCCTTTCGCACGTCCTCGAAGGCGGCTCGGAACGTGAGCGACCGTCCGCTGTCGAATTCGACGCGTATTCGACTGGCGTCCCGTAATGAAGGCGTCTAGTGGCGCGGATGGAGACATGACGGCCTTGCGCGAGTCGTACGGGGAGACGGGGCGGGTAGCGCGTACTAGCCGAAGCCGTCCACCGACAGCCAGAGGGATTCATCTTGAAGGCTTAGGTGAGGGCGCCGCCACTGGCCCGACTCGGGCGGCGGATAAGACCTCGCTCTGGGATCCTATAAAACCTATCGAGGTTTGAAGGATTTCGATCAAGACTGGTACAGCGCCCGGATTGGACCAGATTACGCCGAGGATGTGGAACGCTGTTCCCCTTGTTCTTCGTGCGCTTCTGTTCAATCTGCTGCTCCTGGCAAGAACGGTACCCTCGTCGATCGCCACAACAAGAACTGTATTTCTGGAGAAGGGAGGGATGTCTGACCGGCCTTCACCGGCGGAATACCGACCTCTCAGTATAGGATCAGTTGTGGTTAGACACTTCCACAAAATTCTTGCCAAACGTTTAGCGGCCCTGAACGTGTTCGACACTCGCCAAAGGGGTTTTCGGCCGGTGGATGGGGTGTGTGAGAACGTCAGTCCTGTCCGCCGTGCTCGGTGATGCCCGGAGGTGATGTCGGACACTACATCTGGCGTGCGTTGACCTGTCGAAGGCATTTGACACGGTCTCGCACCCAGCCATACATAGGACTCTTGAAGAGCTGGAGCTCCCTTGGGAGTTTAGGGAGTATATCAGGGCCGTCTATTCGGATGCGCAAACGGTGATAGGATCCGTCACCAATAATGTATCGGCCATTAAGATCGGCCGTGGCGTGAGACAGGGTGATCCGTTATCGCCGCTACTGTTCAATCTGGTCGTGGATAGAGCACTAGCAATTCTCTCGGAGGATGTTGGCTATCAGTTGGGAGACGAGCTGATCAGCGCCTTGGGCTACGCAGACGACATTGTGCTCCTTGCCTCTACCAGGTCCGGTCTGCAGGAGAACTTGACACGGCTTCAGGCTGCTTTTGCGCGCAATGGACTTACAATTAACGCAAAGAAAACAGGTGTGCTGTCCATGGTGGCGTCCGGTAAAGACAAAAAGGTGAAGATTGACACAACACCGTACTTCACCGTGGGGGGAGCGCTGATTCCGCAAAGATCCCCTGTCGAGATCTGGGCGTACCTGGGCTGCATGTATGAAGGTGCTAGGGAATTCGCTAATGATCCGCCCCTAGCTCACTCCATCGAGCTACTCACTAAGGCGCCTTTGAAGCCGCAACAACGACTGAGGCTCTTACGTGACTTTCTCCTGCCACGGTATTATCACCGTTGGATAGTGGGAACCGTCACGGCCAAAACGTTGAGGGGCGTTGACATTATGGTACGCAAGGCCATTAGACGATGGTTGCGATTTCCCCATGATGTTCCTGCTGGATATTTTCATGCGCCGATACAGAGTGGCGGGCTTGGTTTGCCTCTACTTAAGACTTTAATCCCTATTCTGAAGTTCGACCGATTGCAGCGGTTGTGTCGCAGCACTCTGCCCGCGGCGCGCGCCGCCGCCGAAACCACATTTGTGGCTAGGCGGCTGGTTTGGTGTGAGAACCAGATGCGCATCCGGGGTAACAGGGTGCTTACGACCGCTGAGCTTAGACAACAGTGTGCAGCCTGGTTGCGCGAGTCGTGCGATGGGAACGGGCTCAGGGAGGCGGAAACGTCGAAGCTGAGTTCGCATTGGGTGTCGGCGGGAGCCGACCTCATCCCCGGGGCCGACTACGTGCACTATCATCACATACGGGCCAACTGTATTCCGTCTAGAGCGAGAGTCTCATGAGGTCGTGATGGGCGCGAGGTTCGCTGTCGTGCTGGTTGTCCCGATATCGAGACACCGGCGCACTGCGTTCAGCGTTGCTTCAGAACGCACGGAGGGAGAATCCTACGGCATAACGACCTTTGTCGTCGAGTCGGTGGCTTCTTTCAGCAGAAGGGATGGCATGTCGATGCGAAATTAGCCTACTCGACCTCTGCCGGCCTGAGGCGGCCCGACCTGACCATTGCTAAGGGTGATGAGGCAGTGGTCGTAGACGCGCAGGTAGTTTCCAGCGAAACTGCGTTAGAGGTGTCACATGAGCGCAAGGTGGAGAAGTACCGATCCTGTAATGATCTAGTGGGCCGGGTGGCGGAGCGCACAGGAGCGCCGCGTGATAATGTCCGTTTCACCGCCATTACGATCTCATGGCGAGGTGTCTGGAGCCCTAGGAGCGAGGGTGAGCTGCGTAGTTTGGGCCTAACGCCTGCCCAGCTGCGTACGCTCACGACTCGCGTCCTCTGGGGCTCATGGCTAAATTGGAAGAGGTTTAACGGTATAACAACCCGTTATGTGCCGGGGCGGAACGTAACCGCAATTAGTGGTGCACGTCGGGGTGGCACGTAGAGTTGGGTGCCTCCGCATCAGCGGACAAGCGAGAATGTGAGTGTGCATGAGTAGTAGAGTGAGAGCTGCTGGACAGCTCCTTTCAAGCACTTCCAGGGTGTTAGCTGCGAACACCGACAGCAAATCGCCTTGCAATATCGTTATAGGTTCAGGATGATTGTGCATGATTGCAGTCGTTCTGCCTTAAACGAAACAATAGCCAAATGCCTCGTCATCTAATTAGTGACGCGCATGAATGGATTAACGAGATTCCTACTGTCCCTATCTACTGGTGAGAGTAGACATGACTTACGGGAATAGCACTTTCAGGGAACAGTGCTCACAGTGGCAAAGCGCTTCGGCGCCCACGTGCTGAGTATAGTAGATAAATGCGGCGTGTTGCTGCTTTTTGTAAGTACAGGGATAACTACTCGGGCGACGGTTTATGGTCGGAGTCACTCGCCTGTGACCCGATTATGCCGGTCAGCTCGTGATGCACGGGCCGTCCTCTAGGCGCGCTCGCATATCTGTCTGGTGATCCCGAAATGGGGTAAAAGGGCTCAGTAGAGCCTTTGGGTGTCTCTCTTTGAGACGTGGCGTACCCGGAGAGCTAGCTGGCCCGTCCCGGCAGTGTTGCGAGTGAGAGGCGGTCCAAGGGCGTTCTGCTCTCCTGCTGTGTTGCGCCACGCACGGCGGGAGAGTAGGGCGTCATAACACTTAGGTGTTATTTGAACGGTGGGTGACAACCCCCGACGAATTTTTAGAAAGCAACACGCCGCGGAAAACTTAGTAGAATGAGTCGTCGTACTCAGTTCGGTTTAGTTGCTTTGGTAAAGCAACACGCCTAGAAAAACTTGGCATCGCGAGTCGTCGGACTCGGAGTGACGCGCCGCGGGCAAACTTGGTTTTCTCGTGGGTGTTGCCGTCGGCGGCGACTCTGCCGTCGGCGGAAGCAACACGCCGCGTGAGTTCCCACAAAGCAACACGCTGCTGAGTGACCGTCGTCAGCGGAAGCAACACGCCGCGTGTCTGCCCGCAAAGCAACACGCGGCTGAGCTACTCGCCGCCGGAAGCAACACGCCGCGGAAAACTTTGGGTCTGATTGCTGAACACCACCTAAAGCAACACGCGGCGCCG
>NW_020227309.1:4395-10609 GCF_003070985.1 Temnothorax curvispinosus
TTCGGGTCGTATAAAGTCATGATCTACAGGACTGTTGAAGCGCAATACATGCTGTGCCGCAGCACTTAGCCTATCACAGTCAAGCCGAACTCCACCTCCATCGTGGTTCCCACCGGTAACTACGATTTGGCTCGGGCTTCGGCCTTAGCCGTCGTAGGCCAACGGAGTTAAGGCGATACGCGGGCTTCCCCCGGCCCGCGGGCCTTCGGGTTGCTACCGGCTCTTTCCGGAGGGGGTGCGGGGGTTCTGGGGGGTGTGTGAGTGTGTGCGTGTCGACGTTTGTTTGCGTGTCTATAATTGTAACCGTCGGGTGTCAAAGATGCGGTCGGGTGTCGATGGATATTTCTCGAAGACTAACCAAGTGGGGAGTAGTAGACCCCACGACCGTAGGATGCGGTCATGTTAGTACCTGACCTCTGCGGCGTAATAAATGGTAAGTTCTGGCCTAGTGCCAGTAAAGTCCATGTGAAACCGCATGTTCAATGTGGAAGAACCGCTGTCCGTATCCGGGCGGAGCCTATTCGGGAGTTGAAGTTGGCCCCCCCGGGCGCATGTGTGGAGGATTAGCTGATCACTATTTCCTCATATCCTGCTAGTGGGAAAATACACTAGCAACGTCTAGCCCGAACTTTGAGTGGGCGGTGTCTCGGAGCATACGTGCTCAATCAGTAGGGGTGACGTTAAACCTTTAGCATCAAATTACATAGCCTTTTTATAGAGTCACGTCTGCATGAATAGGGCTGGTCACCCGACAAGCTGCTTCTCAGTTTTCATGCAGTTTAACTAGGGCTTTGAAACGGCGGGGATAGATGCCCATACGCGTATGGGCTGCCATGATGGCCGAACCGTCGTAACATTTAGAGTACATGCATTATGAAGACCACTAAAAACACCCCCAACCCGGACGGACAAAAAACTGTTGACAAAAAGGCAAAAACGGAAATGGACAAGGCTACGGATACGGACAAGACTGTGACAAAGACGGTGACAGGCAGCGACAAGGTCTCTGGACAGAAAGTGATCACGAAGGCAGTGTCGGTGGCACTGTCTAAAGTTGACGTGAAGGTCGCGGATAAGACACCCACGCACGAACTCAAAAAGTGGGCGAATACGCAGACGTTAGACGAGACAGGGACGGACGATGAGAGTTTGGTGGGTGATCCCCTTCAACGTACGTTCCCACGTAGTGGGAAGTTGAGGAGGAGCCCGCCTGGCTCTCAGACATCGGTTAGGGACACGCAGAGCGAGTCAAATGAAGTTGTAGGAGGAGGGATGGCCAAAGAGACCGGCCAGCAGCGGGCGAACTCGGTCTTGCCCATGTTGGGTGACAACGAGAACGCAAAAGACAGCGAGTCTGATGACGACGACGTCTTTGTTCGGGACGGTGCGGCGAAAAGGGAGATGATGGCTGCTGAAACGATGCATGACATCAGACTCAAGTTGGAGTGCATTTTGTCGGACCCCAATGCGAAGTTCAGCAAGACAGCGGCACAAAAGGTCTCCGCGCTGTTCAGCAAGACCAACAAGCTGGTCATGCAGCTGGGGTGTGAAAACACATTCCTGAGGGGTCGTCTGGCGGAGAGGTCGGAGGCGAATCGCCCAACGCCGGTGACACGGCCGCCGCCTGTAACGTTTGCGAAGGCGGTTGGAAGGCGGGAGCCCGGTCCTAAAATCGGTCCGGGAGTTGTTGCGGCACCAGCAACCAGGAGTGGGAACGGACCGCGAGATAGGGACTGCTCGGTTGTTGTGGCGAGCGGTGCTGACAAGAGGTCAGTCGACGATATAAAAAAGACACTACTGAAAGTAATAGACCCGGTAGCGTCGAATATTAGATTCAGAAATGTAAGAAAGGCTGGGGATGGAAGGATAATAATCCAGGCGCACTCGAAGGCGGATGCGGACAAGATTGTTGCCAACCAGGCAGTTAAGGAAAAGGGTCTCACGGTGGCCCGTCCGGCCGCTAGGAGGCCCCGTGTTATTCTGTATGATGTGCCTAGGGATATGGAGGTCGATGGTGTCAGACGCGCCATAGCTAGGCAAAACCCTGAGCTATTACATGGGTTAGACACAAAGGTCTATGATGAGGAGTGCGTGTTCCGGTTTAAGCTGGGTAAGGGGAATGAGGAAACCGTGAACTGGGTACTGGAGGTGACACCCGATATGCGGGGAAGACTCATGAAAGCGTCAAGGGTGTATGTGGGTTGGCGTAGCTGTAGGATAGCCGATTTTTCAGCACCAACTAGGTGCTTTAGATGCCTCGACTTAGGTCACGTAGCGAGACACTGTAGGGCAATGGAAGATGTATGCTCCCACTGCGGTCAGGGGGGTCATAAGAAGGAAAGATGCCCGAATACAGCTGGGCTGAGGGTGTGTGCCGTCTGTAAGAGGCGGGGGCGACCGGCTGACCACGCGGTAGACGATAGGGGGTGTCCCTCGTACGCGGTAGCAAGGGAGAGGCGCGCTGACACCATCAATGGCTAGGCAGGACTCGCAGGGTGTCTCGAGTATAAATGTGGTACAGTATAATTGTCAGAGACCGTATGCGGTAATGTGTGATCTGGGTGAAATGTTGTGTGAACGTAGAGTGAGTGTGGCACTGCTGCAGGAACCGTGTGTGAAGGATGGAAGGGTAGTTGGACTCCCGCTACGGATGGATGTGATTGTGAGTGAGAGCGAGTATGTCAAAGCAGCAGTGGTGGTGAATGATCCCAGTCTCGATGTGTTGTGTGTAAGGGAGTGCTCGGATGAGTATGGCGTGTGTGTATGGCTGAAGGGAGACTTCGGCGAGATGTATGTGGTGTCCGTGTACTGCCGGTTCGGTGAGGACATCGAGCCGTATCTGGCGTACATGGACAGGGTGCGAATGGTAACCAGAGGAAAGCGTGTGCTGGTAGGTATGGATGCGAATGCCGTCCCTCCTTTATGGTACAGTAAGGGTAGGGGCGGCAGTAGAGAAAGCGAAATGCGTGGCAAAATACTTGAGGAGTGGATTGTCGCGAATAGTATGATTGTGTTGAATGAGCCGAGCGAGAGTTACACGTTTAGCGGACCCAATGGGGAAAGCGACATCGATGTGACTCTCGTAAGCGATGCGCTTGGGGGGTGCCGGTACGAATGGGGAGTCAAGAGCGATTGGGGTATCAGCGACCATAATGTATTGCTGATACGTATGACCTATGGTGAGAAAGCTGAGCGGATGGAAGGTACGCGTAGATGGGTGTGTAAAGACGTGGACTGGGAAGGTTACATGAGCGATCTAGTGGAGTATGCGTCGGAGGATGCTGTGAATGTGATGGATGACTGCGACGCGGATAGCTTGGCGGAGCGCGTCACATCATGGATCCTGAGGGCGAATGATAATAGAATGAAAAGGCGATTGTGTGGGGTTGCGAGGAAGCTTGTGTGGTGGACGAATGAGCTTGAGCGCATGAAGAAGGATGTGAGGAAGCGTAGGCGTGCCTACCAGCGAATGAGAGGGAGAGATCGAAGTCGAGTGGAAGGATGTTTGAATGTGTACAAACGTGCTCTCAGAGAGTACAAGAAAGCGATATGGAGAGTGAAAGAAGAGAACTGGAGACAGTTCGTGAGTGACAAGGGAAATCGGGATCCGTGGGGTGATGTGTATAAAGTGTGCATGGGTAAGTACGGACGTGATAGACTGAGTGCTATGAAAGTGGGTGACAGGACAACGAGTACGTGGGAAGAGAGTGCGAATGTGCTGCTAGATCGCTTCTTCCCGGACACGGGAATGGAAGATGTACGATTGGCAGAGAGAGAGATGACTGAAAGAACGTTCGAGTGGAATGAAGTGGATGTGGCTGTGAGAGCGATGAAAGTGGGTAAGGCACCCGGGTTGGATGAAATTACGGCGGAAATGGTGCGTGCCGTTTGGCGCGCAATTCCGGGATGGCTGAAGAGAGTGTATGATGTGTGTCTGAGTACCAACTGCTTTCCAAAGGTGTGGAAGAAAGCGAGAGTGGTTGTACTGCTGAAGTCCCCAGAGAAAGTGCGGTCGGATCCCGGGTCTTACAGACCGATCAGCCTGTTGTCTGTGCTTGGGAAAGTGTTGGAGCGAATGATGGTGAATAGGCTGGAGCGATTGATGAGTGGGAGAATGTGTGAGGCACAACACGGGTTTGTGAGGGGACGTTCGCCCGAGAGTGCGTGGAATAGCGTGCGTGAGTGCGTGAATGGATCCGAGTACAAGTATGTGTTGGGAATCTTTGTGGACTTCCAGGGTGCATTCGACAACCTGGAATGGCCATGTGTGATTGAGAAACTGTGTGAGGAGGAATGTGAAGAGATTGGGTTGTGGAGAAGTTATTTTGATGAGAGATGGGCATGTATGATAGGAATGAATGAGGAAGTGTGGAAGAGAGTGCTGCGGGGCGCACCGCAGGGGTCCATCGGTGGCCCAGAAATCTGGGTCCTACAGATGGATAAGCTCCTGTGGGAACTCCGCAGACGTGGATGTATGGCGACGGCGTATGCCGATGATCTGTTCGTGCCTATCGAAGGACAGAGCCGGGCAGATCTGGAGAGAAAGAGGAACGAGTGGATGAGGATAGTGAGCGAATGGGGTGCGAGTGTCGGTGTAAAAGTTTCAGAGAGCAAAACGGTGATGATGCTCCTGAAAGGGAATATGTCGGAAACGAGACACCCGAGCGTTAGTGTGAATGGGAAGCATGTGAGGTATGTGAAGTGTGTGAGATATCTGGATGTGTGGATGGGCGAGCGAATGAGTTTTAAGCCGCACCTGGAGCGTATGAGACAGAAGTGTGTGAGCGTGGTGGAAAACTTGAGACGTGTGATGAGGAGCGAATGGGGTTTGCGGAAGAGAGCATGGCGCGTGATATATAAGGGTTTGTTTGCTGCGTGTGTTATGTATGGTGCGAGCGTGTGGTACGAAGCCATGGAGTACAAGTATGCGCGAGTGGCGATCAACAGGTGCCAAAGAGTGGCGATGAGCGCCTGTTTGAGTGTCTGTAGAACGGTCTCCACGGAGGCCATGCAGGTATTGATGGGTGGTCTTCCGTGGGACCTGGAGTGCGTGAAAAGAGGTATGACTGTGAGAATTAAGAATGGCTGGAGATTGGGTGAAAGAGGTGTTGTGAGCGAAGAAGAAGTGAGAGCGAGAGATGTGGACGAGAGTTTGGAGTTGCTGAATGCTAGGCTGTATGAAAGATGGCAGAGTGAATGGGATAACGGTGCGAAAGGACGAGTGACACATGGCTTTGTACGGGATGTGAGGTTTGCCGAGACTTATCCGGGATTTGAGCCGAGCCTATGGCTCGGCTATATCCTGACGGGTCACGGCAGTTTGAATGAGTTTCTGCATAAAAGGGGATTGTCTGAGACGGAAAGTTGTGCGTGTGGTGCTGAGTGCGAGGACTGGAAGCATGTGATGGTTGAGTGTGAAATGTATGAGGATGTTAGGAACTTGGACGAATGGGGAGTCAGGGTGAGTGAGGATGGTAGAGTGGACGTGAGCGAGGTATTGGAGCGAAAGGAAAGATACAAGAGTCTGAGCAGGTTTGCGGCTTGTGTGTTTCAGCGAAGAATGAATGTGAATGCGTGAGACGTGCGAATGCGGCTTACCGGGGCCGGGTCTGCAGGAGACCCAACCGGGAGTGGCCTCGGCTGCGAAGATCCGACCAGTGATCTAGACTGGTACCACGGGGACCGGTCGCCCAAGGAGCTTGCTCCTGCCGGTCGCGGGTAGGACCATCGTGGTGGCAGTGGTTCAGCCAAATGCTGGCTAGGATACCCGAGTTCACGAACTTGGGTGTCCGACGGGTGAGCTTGCGTCCCCACAGCTCGGGTGCCAGCCTGCTTAGCTGGTAGAGCGTGGATAGTCGCTCGCCACGACCAGTGGGTTGCCGCGGGATCCTGTAATCCTGCGGTGCACTGGTAGTATCGACCTCGGTCGGTACGCGCCGATTGGGCGTATCCCAATCCCGCACCCATGGGGGACGTGTGGATGAGGCTCCACGAGCAGGTGCCGCACGTAAAATCAAATGACATATTCTGTCCCTATCTACTATCTAGCGAAACCACTGCCAAGGGAACGGGCTTGGAAAAATTAGCGGGAAAAGAAGACCCCGTTGAGCTTGACTCCAGTGCTGCGATTTCGAGCCCCGGCACGCACGCGAATTTCCCCCTCCACTACGCACACAAATGACGCTCGGTCTATCGGTGTGTCGGCAGCGCTCGG
>NW_020227310.1:0-1907 GCF_003070985.1 Temnothorax curvispinosus
TACCTCATCCGGGAAACTGAAAATGCGATTGCGAGGATACCTCATCCGGGAAACGGCAAAATGTGATTGTGGGGTTGTTTTATCCTGGAAACGAGGAATATATAAATTCGCGGGTTTTTTCCATCGTTTCTCAGACTCTGTTAGGAACGAGCAACTTAAACGAACGTCTGTTCTTTAATTTTTTTCCAACGCGCGCCGACGCAATGGCAACAGCGCCAACGACGACGACGATCTTCGTCGACCTGCAAGGATTCACGGTGGGCGGCAGATTCGTCGCGAAGAAGGTGGCCGTGCTGCGAAGCGAGACGCGCGTGCTCGCGCATCACGTGTTTCGCGCGCCGATGAGTTGGAATCTGCTAACGAGCTCCGAGAAAGCGAGGGCCAGTTGGTTGATAACGAACCATCACGGCCTTCGTTGGGAGGACGGCGACACGGACTATCGCCAGGCGAAGACGATCATTCGAAGCGCGGTGTGCGACAACCTGGACGAGTTGTATGAGACGAAGGAGACGCCCAACGCGCGAATCTACGTGAAAGGTTTCGAGAAGAAGAGATGGCTGCAGGAGATTCTCGGCGACGTCGACGCGACGATCGTGACCGTCGACGCGGAGTACAAGGACTTCGATCGGTTGGAGTCTCTTCGCGCCGATCGCGCGTTTCGCTGCCGGCGTCACCAACGGTGCTGCGCCATGGAAAACGTGATGAAGTTGCGCGATTGGTGGATCGAGCGACGCGAATGTTTCGCCAGCATCGACTCCGCGAATTTAATTACTTTATAAATTTGTGTAAAAAAAAACGTTATATATTACTGGTTTAATATAATTTCATAATGTATTAATCGTTTTATCTTATTGCGTTGCTCGTTTTTTTATTTCGTATATATATTGTGTTTAATCGTTTATTTTACTCCATTGTATCATATATATCTTTTTTATCTATATTTTATCGAATAAAGATCGACGTAAAATCTATGCCAAAACGGTGTTCCTATTTTCGCATACAACCCCCGTATTTATATACGTATACATATATGCTACCGAGTGCGCGAAAATGGCCGGTCGCGGGAGCGCGATAATGGCGAGTGCCTAACAATGGTCGGTCGCGGGAACGCGATACATCTTAACGCGACAAACAGAGAAACGGCGAGCGAAAGCGAAAGCGCGATACGGAGGGTACGCCAAGCATCAGATTGAGTGCGGAAGGGAGCGGTGAAGAAAACGCGATATCGTTAAAACATTTATATCACACGTGCATCGAAAGTGGCCCATTCCGTGCGCGCCATCTGTACGCGAAGTAGCCAATTCCATGCATAAGAAATTTCTCACTATATTCCCGCACTCTCCTTATTTTCCCCACTCATTCTGTGTCTTTCCCACTAGAGTCCTCTTATTTCTGACGTGTTCTTAACGACATCTCGCGGCGCACTACGCGAAACACTACGCGTGTTTCCGTGCGCTGCGAGATATCTACGCGAATTACCACAGCGATACTCAGACATAACCTCAGAAACGCCAGAAACCGAGACCGACACAATGTAAAATTTCTCGTGTACCCGAAATCGTCGAGGAGTCGCGTAGCGGATGTGTATGTGTGTGCACGTGTGTCGCGCGAATTCGCACGCCAGGACGATTGATAAACCGTCCGTCGTCGGGATCGCGTCTTCCGGGAACAAAACGCGAATCGTCGGGAAGCCCGGCACGTGCCAGCACCGTTCCCTCGAGCTACGAGCCGGCGAAAACCTAATCTGCAAAGGCAACTGCGAAACGGAGACGTTTCGAGCCTACGAGCATTTTGATTCAATTCTTATTGGTCAAGACATTGGACTACTGTGCATACGTAAGGTTGTTTCACCTTTCTTATTACATCATGTTTGCTCCTGTAATAAACGTTGCTTTTATCATAGGCGG
>NW_020227311.1:0-1012 GCF_003070985.1 Temnothorax curvispinosus
GGTGTCTACGTGTATTAATACCTTGAATTCGATGTCTAGGTGTCCCAGGTTGCCGATGACGAAATCCACATAGTGCGGTCCGTAGTTGTCGGTGTTTACGTGTATTAATATCTTGAAATTGATGTCTAGGTGTCTCAGGTTGCTGATAACGAGGTCCAGATAGCGCGCTCCGTAGTTTTCGGTGTCTAGATGTAATAATACCTCGAATTTGATGTCTACGTGTTCCAGGTTGCCGATGACAAAGTCCACATAATGTGCTTTGTAGTTTTCGGTGTCTAGGTGTATTAATAACTTTAAATCTGAAAATCTGAATGTAGGACACGTAGATATCGAATTCGAGGTATTAATACACGTAGACACCAAAAACTACGGAGCGCACTATGTGGACCTCGTCATCGGCAACGTGGGACACCTAGACATCGAATTCAACGTATTATTACACCTGGACACCAAAAACTATAGAGCGCACTATCTGGAACCCGTCATCGGCAACCTGGAACACAAATTCAAGGACATCGAATTCAAGGTATTAATACACCTGGATACCGAAAACTATGAAGCGCACTATGTGGACCTCGTCATCGGCAACTTGGGACACCTAGACATCGAATTCAAGCTTGATTCATAAGAATCTACTTAAAAATTCCCTAGCGGCAGAATCAAGAGACACGGTAGTCTCGCGCCAAATACACGCAGAGCGAGACCGACCGTGACTCTTTTACGCGACGCGACGGGTTGCGAGTACCAGAGATGTTGAGATCTCAATAACGAGTGAACGGATCAAGTTCTAAGTAGGCTTGATCGATAGCTTGGGGTCCAATTAAGGGGGGGTTTCTCTTATAATATTCCGCTCCGTGCCCTACGAGCGGAGATATTGCAACGCAAAGTCAAAATGTGAAAATTTTTTATTAAGATAATTCTTCTTCTATCTACTTCTAACGCCGACGTCTTATATGACTTTTTTCAAAAAAAAGGTAAAAAAATGCGCCAAGTACACGCATAGTAGTATATA
>NW_020227312.1:0-2089 GCF_003070985.1 Temnothorax curvispinosus
TCTCTCATTCTCGCTCGCTCGCTCGCTCGCGAACGTCGCAAATCCGGGATCTCGACTGACTCGACTCTCTCGACGGTCTCGTAAGAAATATAAACCCTCGTCCGCGCGTGAGAGAAAGAGAGAGTATAGTGCGCGCTACGTAAAATCTGGTACGCGTACAGACTACAGACAGACGCGCGTGTGCGTGCCGTGTGATTTCTCCCGTTGGGCCTGTCCGCACTCCGTTGTCGCGCGCTGATAGCTGATAGAAGTTGATAGACAAGGTGCGGAAGAGGAATTAAGGAGGTCGTCGTCGCCACCGTCACCCTCGCCTTTGCCATCGTCATCGTCATTGTCGATCATCCGCGCAGCGCGCACCTACACCTATCGCGGAGGAAGAGAGCGAGAGAGAGCGCGATCAGCCATCATCGTTCGCTCAAGTTAACGAGGAGTCCATTCGTGAGGGATGTCCACCCCCGCGAGGAGGAGATTGATGAGGGACTTTAAGAGGTACTTAGTGCATGACGGTATTAACGTGCTCCATCCGTCCGCCCGCGCCCGTCCGTCCATCCATCCGTTCGAGTTCGATCGCGCTCTCGGGGCTCGGGGCACGACGACGCCATTGCAAGCGCAGCGGCTCCTGGTGCGCCCGATTCGCCTCGCCTCGACTCCGCTTCGATCCGCGGAATCGAGGATTTCGCGCGTGGGAGATCACGCATCTTTTGCGCGAATGTCAACCGCGTTTATTATTAGAAATGCTGTTCAATCGTCCCTCTCGCCGTCTCGCGTTCGCCCGCTGCCCCGACCCCGACCGCCTCCCCTCCCTCCCTCCTATTCCGCTTTCTGGCCCAATAAAACAAACCGTTCTTCATCCTGTCGATGGTCCGCGTGATACCGCGGGCCCGATACGTTCGGTCGTTTCTAGAACAATCTGGCAAATCATTATGATGATCTCACTTAACGTTGATTTATACTCGCCCGTTTTTGTATAATGTATATGTATAATTGAACGGGGCGTTTTTCTGGACACAATTTTCGTGTAAGACTTGTACAAGGCTCGGCGACCGCGAATTGTAATAAATTTATTAGGAGCGAATCGTAATTTTGTCATCAGCATCGCGCATGATTCGTCAGACTTTGCAATGATTAGTTCTATGACAGTCAATGACACTGTATTTATAGATTGTGCGTTAATATGTATGTACTTGGAATATAAGTTTGATTTATGTAAAAAAGACAACGATATCATCTTTAATATTCTTTTTTCTTTTATATGCAAAAAAACAAAGTTTTATATGCCGTTTTACGAGCAAGATAAGGCTCTAAAAATTGTTGTTTTTCCAAAGATTACAGGAGGATCCCCCAACTGGAGTGTCAGGTGCTCCGACAGACAATAATATTATGATATGGAATGCAGTTATATTTGGGTAAGACAGCGTGATTTTTTTTTATTTTACATTTGTTCTTTGATAACACTTGTGTCTCAAGGAAACGTTATCTTTGGTCAGAAATATATGTCTGCGTAATATGTATTAAAAGAGCTTAGGATACCTTCTACATAAAATTTAGCCTATAAAGTGACCAGTTTATCTCTTTTTTATTTAAGTTTCCAAGAGATAAGATAAGATCAAGTACTTAAACATTGAGTGTACAAAAGTTCCTTATGGTAGGACGTTTGTGTATGTTTCAGACCACACGATACTCCATTCGAGGACGGCACATTTAAACTTACAATAGAATTTACAGAAGAATATCCAAACAAACCACCTACAGTGAGATTTGTTAGTAAAATGTTCCATCCTAACGTGTACGCGGACGGTGGAATATGTCTGGACATACTTCAAAATCGTTGGAGCCCTACTTATGACGTCTCGGCCATCTTAACATCTATACAGGTACTATCTTCTCTTTGTTTTTGATCGCAAAATGTGTTTTGACGTTACTTAATTTTCCTTCTGATATTTCAAACAACTGGGAACTGAATATTACAAATCGTGGAATTTAATGAGTTAGTATTTTATGAGAATACGTAAATATGCACGACGAACAAGAATGCTTTTGATGTCTTTATATTATGTGGAGAGATTTTTTTCTCTCTTTATAGGTTGAT
>NW_020227312.1:2189-7354 GCF_003070985.1 Temnothorax curvispinosus
TCTTGTGGAAGCTAAACTTTGCATGGCAATTAATAAATGTTTGATATAACAAAGTAAAATATAAGCATTTTAAAGATCACGAAGACCCTTTTAGATCTCACGTCGTTTTTCATCTTTTTTTTTTGTGTTTTTAAGATCTGTGTCGTTCATTGTGTTGTCTTATTTTCTCTAAAAATATCATTTGTACATGTTCCTCATTGAAACATCGCTTCCAAAAGATCTCTGTTGCGATAAAAATGTCTGAAAGGATCGTTCGTTTTGTCTTAACAGCGGTTGCAATTCAGCGAAGTCTAATCACATGATTCTGATTCGAAATTAATTCAATTATTTGTGCGTAACACTTGCATACATCTGCGTCTATACATAACTACTTTTGATTCCCATCAATACGCATTTTTGATTTTTTTTCCATCGATTAGAGGACGAAAGAAAGAGGAGGAAAAGAAAGGAAAAGCAGATTGTCCTTTCCCTCACGTTCATTTACGATTGCGGCCATGCACTTTGTCAAAAAGTAACGAAAATAACGGGAAAAAACCCATTTTCCGAAGTATAATGAAGTACGACTTATGTGATTGCAGTCGCTGTTAAGTGACCCGAACCCGAATTCACCTGCCAACTCAATGGCAGCGCAACTGTACAAAGAAAATCGACGCGAGTACGAGAAACGAGTGAAGGCTTGCGTGGAGCAGAGTTTTGTGGATTAGTCGCGGGCGTTAACGCGATACTGCTGTCGCGGCATCAGTCAGCCACCAACAGCCATCAGATACAAGGGAGAAGAACGTGCAGCCTTACCAAGGAGCTAACGTTAAAGAGAAAAACGAAATAAGAAGGAAAACAAACCTAGCATGTTTCTTCCTGAAAGCTCTATCGAACTACCACGACAATGTGCAACGTTAGACCGAATTTTTACGATGTTGAATAATAAATTATTATAAAATTGCGTATTTATTTATTTCGAATATCTGATGATACACGAAATTAGTTATTATATTAAATGTTAGAGTATACAAAAATACTGGGCTTTTTTTGTTTTCTTCATTTCCTTTTTTCTTTTCTCTACGAAAGGAGTGTGTCCTGTCTTTACGGCGGCGCAGAATTGTACTTTGAATTCTAGTACTTCAGTACCATACACACAAAAATTCACTTATATATTATATGTATATATATATATATGAATATATATATATATGAATATATATATATATATGTATATACATAATAATGATAGATAATGATAATAATAATAAATACATAATTTCACTTTATTGTCTAATAATTGTAACCTGATATTCGCTTTCCACAACCTGGAGACCTTTCAGTTCCGTTTGTGTTTATATAAACATTCGATTTTTCTGTCGAAAATTTAAGAGTATCTGAAGTAACATGCTGAGGGAATTTGTCAACTATTTGTGTTACAGTCGCTTTTGGACGAACCGAATCCTAATTCACCAGCCAACTCTTTAGCGGCACAATTGTATCAAGAAAACAAGCGGGAGTACGAGAAGCGTGTGGCCACTGTAGTTGAACAGTCTTGGCTGAATTTCCAAGAGAGTCACACGGAGGATCCCCGCTGACATTAAGTACGCCGCTTTAAACGACGCGTAAGAGATCTCCGTCGCAGCTTCGGTGTCTAATATAAAAGTTGTCCCCGTATTATATACGTAATGGTAATTCGGTCGACACGTTCCATTGGAGTTGTATATGTAATGTCCTTCGATATTTCGTGGCGAACATTCCGCGTGTGTTGATTCAGTCTGTAGAACACGACGAGAGGAATTCGCACGGTTCTCACACTCTGTTGGAAAAAAAATAAAAGAAAAAAATAAAAAGAAAAAAGTAGAAAACCGCGGAATGATGTAAAATTGCACTATAAACTTATGTGATCTTTTACTTATAAGTACAATATATATATTATCTTGCTCTTATAAAACTAGCTGTTAGGTACCCCTCGCGCAAAAGATAAAAATAATGCCCATATAATGTTTCGCCATACGCAAATACATTAATCAACGCAGGCAAATCGACTTACTATTTTGCGAGTATAGACGAGCTTGAAGAAAATAACAGTTGTGGTAGAAGATATGAAAGTGTGTAAGTCGCTTCTGGAAAGTCTACTTTCACCATGTAATGGCGCAAAATATAAGAAAATAGTGTGATTATTTCTCGTTTTCGACTTGGTATTTACCATTAGAAAGTCACGCTTGTATTAGACTGTAAATGAATGTCGTATACTGAATAATATCGAATTAATAAATTTTGCAAGAAATCACAACGTGTTTATAAATTCTTTACTGTTTTTCCGATATGAGCTAATATAAATGCTTATATTTAACACAAGAAATGCTGTATATTCGATACAATTTTTAGAGAAATAACGAGATTTTTCAACAAAAAACTTGAGGCAAAATTATTATGTGACCATTAAAGTGCATTTTATATATTTTGATGTTTCAATATTACATTTTCATGAGATGTGAAATGTTTATTTTAATCGTCCAATTATTTTGTAGTTATTTACATATTGTTATTTTTACTTTTCATTTACATTTACATTAGTTCATAGTTTATATATACATATATAGTGTATATCATGTCCATATGTTGTATGTGTTAGTGTACCTATATCATTGTATTTTTTTGCACTATTGCTTTTGCGAAGACACTTTGCTTAGTATCTTGCGCATTCTAATCTAATAAATGAGTATATTAAGTGAATATCGTCAATAATTGATATCAACGAAGAAAATGCGTTTGAACATAAATCTGACTCATTTAATATTAATAGTATTACGTTATGTACGAACATTCGTCAATATCACATATACATTATCCATTTTTACAATTTAAACGCAAAGAAACATATATCATTCTCTAATTATAATTATATCTCTTTTTTTTTAATTGTAGAATAATAATGAAAAAGAAAGACGAAAAATGTAACTCGAGATTTTGATAGATTTCGATAGAATACGATTTTAATTTACAGCTCGAAATTGAAAACTATCCTACAAAAATCTCGATTAAGTCCAATTAAGTTTAGCGAAATTTTTAAGTCTTTCACCACCGTGCTGTTGCTATGATTTTTCCTCCTTTTCTTTATTGTATCTTTCCAGTTCTTTGAGGAATTGCGCCTTGGGTTTCATGACATTAGGTCGATCACCGCGACACTTTGGACAGAACCATTTACCCTTCGGTTTCGTAGTCAAAGATACGCAAGAGAAGTGGAACCATTCTATGGGACATAAATCGTTGTCACAAAGGATCATCTCGCCGTACGATATCTGATCGCACAGACAGTAAGTCGGCTCGTCGGGATCTATAGCGAGATCGTCTTCCGGTGGCGGCGGAGTATCCTCACGATGCTGGTTTTGTTGATTGCCTTGCCGAGATTTCCGCTTCTTCTTTTTACCAGTAGCTGCCGCCGCCGTCTTTTTCTGATTTCCATTGCTCGCATTGGACAATGCCGAAGATCTTGTTTCCGTCATCCCAACCATCATGTCCATGGAATGAGTTGATTCTATCAAAGTTTCGGTCCTTGTTCTTCTGGCACGTTTTGGCTGACGTTCCGTGTTGTTTGCGTGGCTCACGTTATTCGAATTGCTGTTCATATTTGATTCACGGACCGATTCCGAGCTTTCTTGCTCCTTTCCAAAATCTATAAGATGATGAAAAGTTATACAATAATGTGGTGGAATTACACGTGTTTACATTTATTTTATCAACTTGAGAAATGAGCAAAATGTTATACCTAAGTTTCGATAATCTACGTCCAACTGCCTGGACTTGTTCTCTATAAGATCTTGCACTTGCTGAACGATCTGTAATTTCTCGTCTCCTATTTCCTGTGCTGCGATCAGAGCTTGCTGTATTCTCATCAATGCCCTTCTTTTAATAGCGGGATCCGCGTCGTTCCGCAGTACCTCCTGTTGCTGATCCACTTCGTGTAGATATGCTGAGAGTAAAACAATAGAAACACGGTAAACAGCTGCATCAGCCAAGATAAGATTTACAATAATATTATCTCACAAAAAGCATCTTTAAAAATTCACAAATTGCGTAAAACTCAATACGGCTTTTTTATTTTTCACAACCACAAGCTCGATTCACAAATTTTAATACTGTCGCTGATATTACTTTCTTAAATTTTAACAACACAAAAGTTTAAGAGACGGTCCAGAGAAACGTCCAGGAAATTAGAATGAGATCATTTCCTTTATGTTGTCTGAAGCATCGTCACATTCACTGTACTAATTTTGTGCGTAACCATCAGAGATCGTTGCTAAATTACCTGTAAATAATCTAGTACACGAAATACGTAGATCGGGGAAAAGTTGTGCGAGAGATATCCATCAGAGAGAATCGCAAGAGAGATAAACAAGTGCTATCGAATCGCGGATGCGGGGAACAGCTGGGAACACGATCGAGCTGTCAGCGATCGAGGGAGCTCCGAGAATTCGATCGTACTTACTTTGACAAGTGGCGTCCAGCTCGCGGAGGCGGGAGACGTATCTCTGCAAGTCGTTGGGCAGATTTTCCACGCAGTCCAAGTAGTTTTCGATGTACGTCGCCGAATAAAGCGCCTCCACCACCGCCTGATTCAGCATCGCTACGCCGGTTCTCCCTTTTTTCCTCTCGTACGCCGTACGTTCCCGACGCAACGGTAACGTACTGAAATTTCCGACTTCCAGCAAGACCTGGTTCACGGGTTCACCTGGTTGAGAATTGAGATCCCTCGCGGCCTTCGCGCCCGCGTAGCGGTCCTCGTACTCGGCACTCGGCACCTCGGCACTTTGCACGCTCGCACCATCTACGCGGGCAGAGAGAAACCTGAGAGAGGCCATCCCGGCCTTTTTCGTGTGTTGCTGTGTTGCATTTTCCGACGCGCCGCCTGAGAAAATGCAACTCAACTACGTCGTATCGCTCGGTAACCGCACATGGTTTGCGTCCGTGCTAGGTTCGTGCCGAAGCCGAACTAGCCAGCTGGAGGGGATATTCTGGCCGCGGCGGCCGCGCTTCCATCTTGCGTATTCCAATTAATAACGAATTACGATAATTAAAATTACAAAATTAAGATTACATTCTTCAAAATTATTACGAACTTTGTATCTCATAATTTTGAAAAATATAATCGTAATTTTATAATTTTAATTTTCAGATAAATGTCA
>NW_020227313.1:0-2181 GCF_003070985.1 Temnothorax curvispinosus
ATATGAGCTTGACCTCATTTTCTCATCTTTTGAGAGCCTCCGTGTATTTGCTGCCTATGAGCCTCTTATTCCTTGTGATATATATCATCCTCCACTCATATGTTCCCTGCCTTTTTCAAGCACTGCTTGCTCCCCTGTTGAAACTGCACGAAAACTCTGTTTCGAGCAAGCCGACTACTCAGCTATTATGAATTATCTTAACCAGATTGACTGGGACACTGCTTTAGAGAAGCTCTCAGTAAATGAAGCAGTAGATTTCTTATATTATCACCTGAACACCGCTATTACTATGTTTGTTCCCTCCCGTTCCATTTTTAAATCCTCTTATCCAGTTTGGTTCACAAAAGAGCTGATTTCTCTTATAAAGGCAAAAAAATCAGCTCATTTAAGATATAAGTATACACAAACTTATTCCGACTATTTATCCTTCTCTCACCTTAGAGCAAAGTGCAAATCTTTATCTACTGCATGCTGGGCAAACTTTATCAATAGAACTGAAAGCACCATAACGGATAACACAAAACTTTTTTGGAAATTTATAAAAAACATTAGATCCTCAGAGCCTCATGCCTCTTTTATTTTACACAATGATCACCTTGTGCAGGACAATGAGGTTATCGCAAACTGCTTCGCTGATTATTTCGAATCTGTCTACTCCGGCGACGACGGAAATAATGTTGAACCTGAAATAGATCCTAAACTGGCTCACTCCCTGAATCTTCTCTCCTTGGATATATCTATAGGAGAGGTGTATAATGAAATTGATAATCTCTCCCTTAATTGCGCCGCCGGTGTGGATGGTATTCCTCCATCGGTCTTTAAGTCAAATATTTTTATTGCATCAAGGTTTTTATGGATAATATTTAATAAATCACTAAAGATGGGCTCATTTCCTGCACTTTGGAAACAATGTCTTGTCTCCCCGATTTTTAAAGGAGGTGAACGTTAATTTGTTACTAACTACCGTCCTATTTGTAAGCAAAGCATAATGCCTAAGATCTTTGACTGCATTGTGGCTCGCAAGCTTGGATCGCTCTGCAAAAACCTTATTATTGTCGAACAACACGGATTTGTCCCTGGACGATCCACGACTACAAATCTCGTAAATTACTATAATTTTTTAGCAAATATTGTTGAGAGTGGTTCCCAAGTTGACTCTGTGTATACTGACTTTGCGAAAGCGTTTGATTCTGTGAATCGTACTCTTTTATTAGGTAAACTGCGAGCTTATGGAGTCGAGGGCTCTCTTTTGTGTTGGATCTCATGCTTTCTCTCAGACAGAACACAAATTGTAAAATATAAAAACAGTATGTCTAGAAGCATAATTGTCTCTTCCGGGGTGCCGCAAGGGTCGCATCTTGGCCCCCTTTTATTTATTTTATTTATTAACGATATCGCTATGTATATTAAATATTGCCTTTTTTTACTATATGCGGATGACTTGAAAATGTATCGAAAAATCAATGGACTAGCTGATGCTTTACTGTTGCAACGTGATCTGCATGAACTTGAGGTCTGGTGTAAAAGAAACTGCCTTCGACTTAATGTTTCTAAATGTTTCGTTATACATTTTACACACAAATACAACCCGCTATTGTATGACTACATACTTGATGGCTCACCACTCTCAATAAAGTATAACGCTCGTGATCTGGGAGTTATGTTTTGCGCTGACTTATCATTCAACAATCACATTCAATCTATTGTTTCATCTGCGTATAAAATACTTGGCTTCATCCTCCGCTGGGGTAAATATTTTGTAAATATCTCCACTTTGAAATTGTTATACTGCTCGTTGGTTCGCCCAAAATTGGAATATTGCTCCACTGTATGGTCTCCTTATTACAAATGTCATATTGAAAAGATAGAACGCATACAACATAAATTCTTACGCACGGCAGCCTACCGTACGGGTAATCCTATGGCTTTTACCTGCCATGACTACTATCCCATTTCAATAAGACTGAATTTAATGACTTTAGAGAACAGGAGATTAATCTTTGACCTAGCATTAATTTTTAAAATATTAAATAGTTTTATCGATTGTCCTGACCTTTTAAAAGATATTTATTTAAATGTTCCAATTAGAGACTTAAGACAATCTTCCATCTTTTATGTTCAATATCACCGTACCTTATATGGCGTAAACTCATGTTTAAATAGGATGACTATCTCTGCAAA
>NW_020227314.1:0-3123 GCF_003070985.1 Temnothorax curvispinosus
GAGAAAGTTATTAATGTATTTTTGTTTAAATCAGAGTCATCGTTCGGACGACGACAATAATGTACAAAATACATATGTTGCGGATATTAATTAAAAATGCAACTCGTTCCTTCTGCATATATAGAGATACGTTTCATCAGCCAAAAATTTTCCAGGCCAGAGGACAGATATTTTTTATCATAGCATCAGTGTCGAGGGTTGCGGGGAAAAAAAATGGGGAAAAATAATCAAGATTTTTCTTTTATTTCCGTCCACAGGGGCGATGATTTTATTTACATGGATAATTTCTGGTTCGGTGTATTTGCGCGATTTACCGACTTGGCGATGAAAAATTAAGTCCCATTAATCACCGAGAGGCGTACATTTTCAACCGGTTGGCGCTCCCGTCGGAATGCTCGACGTTACGTCCCATTAAATTTGAACCCCGCCGCTCTGCTATCCTTGATTCCCTCGTTATACGGCGTTCGAAAAAAAGAAGAAAAAAAAAAAGAAGAAAAAAGGATAACTCCGCGGCATGATCCGTGGACCAAAGTGGGAGATGGAGAGTGGAGAAAGAGAAGGGGAGGAGGGGGAATTAATCCCGAGACGATAATTCAACGGCGCGCGGAATCGGGAAAAGCTGTAACGTCAATCGCAAAGTTAATCGATGCGCCACTGATACGAGCACGGGATTGGCAGGTCGTCGGTTTTCCCGCTCAGCCAAGAGATCATGAGATCGCTATTTTCCGGGTGTTTCGCAATATATTTGTGCGCGCGCGCGCGCCTCTGACCTCCGACCGATCGCCGATCACAATGCAATTCTACGAAACTGAGCGTGCGGAACGCGCGTTCGCACCCGCGTCGCTCAATCACGCACTGACCGCATGAACAAACAACAGAACCGGGCATATATGCGTGTACGGGAGAGTGACACGTATGTACCGCGTATATCCAACCCGCATCGATTTCCCATTGTCCTCTCTCTTCAAATCTAGAATACATACATACGTATAGCGACGACGACCCTACAGGGATGCAAACGCGCGTTACGAGAGCTCTCTCGCCGCGGCAGGAATTTGCAATCGCACTTCTAAAAAGTGCCGCGATCGTTGCTTTTGCGACGCGCCTACTACCTATTATAGCGATCGTGCGCGAGAAACGAGACTGTTGGAAAAACATAAAATAATTAATACTCCGGACGCGACAGCTCGTTCGTTTATTTATATAATGATATATTACGTAACAAGCTGGATATACATTTTTTGTTTTCCGAGATTTTTTCAAAATCATAGAAATTTTTCTCCCAACTTTTTCCCTTTTTTCTAAATCTTTTTTTTTAAATGGAATATATTGCACGTGTATGAGATTGACCACGAAAAATAAAAGCTCTCAATTGATCTTAATGGGACTCAATTTTTCATCCGTAAGTCAGTGAATGACGTAAATATAGAACAGAATAAATCCTCGTAAATAAAATTATGAATGATAAGAAAATACAGTAAATAACAACAGCTATGAATAGAAAAAAATTAAGATTCTTTTGTCAACACGCAAGATAGTTTATAATGAATTCGTACAAAATTTACGATTCCGCGAAACCAAAGATAATTAGAATTGTAGTTCATAAAGTCTCTCAACAGTCGGATTTTAATGTTTGATGTCGTACACTGCCACACATCGTTTTTGCAACTCAGCGGTTTGTGTCGTGACGATCAGCTGTCCGCGAAGCGGCGACTTATTTGCCGATATGCAGCAGAATGCACGGCGGGACTGAAAGCTTGTGGCATGCGTTTAATATATCTCGATTAATACTCGCGCATATCTCGTTCATGTCCTCGGCAACAATATCGCTCGGTCCGTAATTTGACGATTGAATGGTAAACGTCACGCGCGGACACGTCAGAGACGTTTCGAACGTGATTAGCGGAAAATGAGAATACAATAGCCGCTTTATAACATATAGACGCGTATTATTCCTCTTCCGAGAAATCAGTTTCTAAAATATCTCGCCAATTTATCCTGTTTCCGCGTATGATTGAGGAAATCAGGATTTTATAAAAAATCACACATCTTTTATAATCTATTTTGATCTATACTACGACATATCATCGAAATTGATGGAAGAGAGGGAGGGAATTCCGAGTATATTTTCAGATGAAAGGAACATATGTGAATTAACAAACGAAAAATAAATATAATCTAATCAACGAACTATGAAATTTAGAAGCGGAAGTGCATTGTACATCAACGCGAATGTATCACAGATTTACAAATGATTAATAAAATCAAAAGTGGATGTGTGCGTGCGTGTAAATGTTAAAGATTTTAAAAATAATCGCAAGTAGGAAAGAAAAATAGTTACAAACAGACAATTAATAGTTGCTTTCCATTTACATCAAAACAACTCAGATAATAATTCTCACTTGTGACGTCATAACTCAGTTAAATGCACGTTCTTTTTGCATGCTGGCAAGTGAGATTCGACTGAGTTTTTATCCACAATCGAGACCATGTGCTTTAATGAATCTAATAAACTTATATTAAAAGTGAGGCTATGGACCTGTATTATTATGCGATAGCTTTGTCATCGAAATAAGCAGGTATACTAAATACAAAATGACACATATCTTACCTGAGTATAAAATACTCACATAACTGAGTGACTCAGATTACTTGAGTGTAAATGGAAAGCAACTAATGCGCGATAAAAAATAAGTGACGAACGCAGCTACGCGGAGGTCTTCGAGCTGCAATTGGTGGAGATCGTTGCTGTTTATTTCGTTGCACAGAAATGAAACGGTAGGCCGATTCCAAAACTCGCCGTGCCCGATTGACGTCATCAGTAATTTCGCATACAGATTCGTTTGATCGGTGAAGGAAAAACTTCTCGTATATACGAGCGCACGCGAAGTGCCGAGGTGACATTCTATAACTGGTGAAACTCGTTAAACAATTTAAACGGAATAACCGTGGTGATTCACGTTGACGACGTGACGTCAACGCGAAAAGGGATCCTCCGTTCAGCCCTCTCCCCCGCATGAAAATTAACGAGAGAGGACTCGGATAAAAAAATATTTTACGAGAGAAAGTTAAAGATATATCAGTTTTATATATTTTTGGCTTTCCGTTTCTATTAAAGATAAA
>NW_020227315.1:0-4034 GCF_003070985.1 Temnothorax curvispinosus
ATTGACCACCAAACGTTTTAATGACGATATTCGTGACCACCAAACGATTCTGCGTCAATTGAGCCGTATGAAAGTCAATTTGATTGATAAATAATGTTTATCTATCAAATTACCGAGCTAACGTCACGGAGTCATACGACCAATGGCGTGAGAGTACGGTTTTTTTTATTTTTTAGGAAAACCATTGACCACCAAACGTTTTAATGACGATATTCGTGACCACCAAATGATTCCGCGTCGATTGAGCCCTATCAAAGTCAATTTGGGTGATAAATACAATTGTTCCGACTACGGCATTATGCGCATACGGTTTTTTCTATTTTCTGGGAAAACGGTTGACCACCAAACGTTTTACCGGTGATATTCGTGACCACCAAACGATTCCGCGTCGAATAAGCTATAAAAATGTTAAATTGGTTGAAAAATAAAAATTGTCCGGCTAACTTCACACCGGAAATTTTATTTTTATTTTACAGGAAAACGACTAACCACCAAACGATCGGACTAGACTACCAAAGACCACCAAACGACCACCAATCGATTCCAATTAATGAAAGTTCGATACGTTGAAGTTGTCCGGCCAACTTCATAGAGGTGTATTTGGACACGACTCCCTACGACTGCAGGGTTTGTACTATTGCTTAAGTGCGTGGTATCAACCTGAAAAAATCGTATTGAATTGATGTAATCTATTCGATGAATCAACGTGAAATCGAAAGGAGATAGAATAACGAATTACCTGGCCTATGACTTGGTGATGCTCCCAGGTGTCGTCAGCAGCGACAGAACAAATCGTTTCAGCTTAGGGTACACTTGACCCTCCAAGAAGAAATACGCGAACCACTTCACACCGTCCATAGATGCTCTATATCCATCGATGGTAGTGCCCATCCGGCCTTTCCAAATGTACCAGACACGCGGCAAATGATCTTCCCGGTTCCTTGATTATATCTATAAATGAGAATAATATTCAATCATAATGAAGATTAATATCTTTATAAGTAAATAGGAAAAACATTATAAAGCAACAATTGTGATAAAAATACCTTGGCGGTGGATCAACCAATGGTTCACTAAGATGGCATAGCATGGAAGCGAATTTCGGCAATCATTCGGGTTCTATCGCCGTGACACCTCACATATACATCTTATTCGTTTCGTACACCTCTTTATAAACCACCTATTCCGGACTGATTTTCCGTAGAACGCTCGAAGAATGCATGAACATAGGTTTCTCCATTTCTGATGGTGTTCTGAAAGATGGTTCAGAATGGGGTAAATCTGAAGAATAGTGGCCTCCTCACCGATTTCGTTCAACTTGGACTTAATCGACGCGTTTTTGCACGAAACGACCGAATCTGGCAGAAAAAAGTGTCGCTCTGCCCCGCGAAGCGAGATATTAACGGTTAAAGTTGGCGACTATCAGGTTATGAGACCTGTCATACCGACGCAATGTAGCGACTGGTAGCGACCACGAACATGCCCTGTGGCCACATGCGCATGCTCCGTAGCCGCACGCGCATGCAAAAGAAGGTCACGTGACAACTGTCTGCT
Organism: Temnothorax curvispinosus; assembly: GCF_003070985.1. Lineage (NCBI taxonomy): Eukaryota > Metazoa > Arthropoda > Insecta > Hymenoptera > Formicidae > Temnothorax > Temnothorax curvispinosus. The sequence continues at coordinate 1,555 of NW_020227315.1, forward strand.
TGGTAAGTACATATTTATGTGTACTTTTCACATACCAACTATTCTCTGCTTTAACAAATTATTTATGTTTTGTTAACTTAAACGCTTAATAATTGTAACAGAAATAATTTGTTAAAGCAGAGAATAGTTGGTATATGAAAAGTACATGTAAATATGAACTTTTCATGTACCAACTATTCTCTGCTTTAACAATTTTATTTCTGTTTCGTTAACTTCAACACTTAATATCTGTAACATAAATAATTTGTTAAAGCAGAGAATAGTTGATATATGAAAAGTAAATATTTATGTGTACTTTTCATATACCAACTATTCTTTGCTTTAACAAATTATTTATGTTTTGTTAACTTAAACGCTTAATATTTGTAACAGAAATAATTTGTTAAAGCAGAGAATAGTTGGTATATGAAAAGTACATGTAAATAAGCATCTCGATTCAAGCAGTTAGGTCTCACGCTGGGAGTTTCATTAGTTTAATTATGCGTGGGAAGTAGTAGGTGCATAACCATATGCATAAAAAAAACGGATTGGTCTATTTCCTTATGCACATGCATATGGACCAATCAATTCTCTTAGGCCCTAAGCAGAATGGCTGTCTTGGCAGTGTTTTATGCCTTAAGTCTTTGTCTTATGTAACGCACAATGCTGTACATACATACATACAGTATTGTGCGTTACATAAGACAAAGACTTAAGGCATAAAACACTGCCAAGACAGCCATTCTGCTTAGGCCCTTATGCTTATGTTTATGCGCTATGCAAGTTTGTCTGGATTGGCCTTTAAGCTATATCCACACAAACTTGCATAACCCCATAAACATAAGCCTAAGATAATTGATTGGTCCACATGCATGTGCATAAGGAAATACACCAATCTGTTTCTTTATGCATATGGTTATGCACCTATGCAAGTTTGTCTGGATAGACCTTTAAGCGGGGAGCACACACTTCTGCATAACGCATAATGCGTAAGCATAAGAAAATTGATTGGTCCATACACATGTGCATAAGGAAATAAGGCCATCGCACACAAAATGCATAGCTTAGCATAAGCATAGCATAAGACCGCTAAACCAATGAGCATCCAGCATAAAGTCGCCATATTGATTTACATAAGATGCTCATTGGTCCAGCGGTCTTATGCTACGCTTATGTTAAGCTATGCATTTTGTGTGCGATGGCCTATAGACCAATCAGTTTTCTTATGCTTACGTACTATGCGTTATGCAAAAGTGTGTGCTCTCCGCTTTAAGGTCTATTCAGACAAACCTGCATAGATGCATAACCATATCCATAAAGGGTAATTCTTCAGTTTAGCTACAGCAGCACAAAAAGCGATGAATTTAGGCTCATTCGACGCGTTTTTGCACGAAACGACCGAATCTGGCAGAAAAAAGTGTTGCTCTGCCCCGCGACGCAAAATATTAAACGTTAAAGTTGACAGGAATTAGGTTATGATTCCTGTCATACCGACGAGATGCAGCGACTACGACCATGCTCTGCGACCACATGCGCATGCTCAGTGGTCGCACGCGCATGCACAGTGCGCCAATTTGAAACTAATGTGCAAAGTAACAATTAGAATTAAACAAATGAAACGCGCTAAAGTCATATGTGAAGTCGCAGACACGTGCAATAATGTTGGGGTTATTAGAGTTCTCCCATTTAACGTATAGCCAAAGCGAATTAATAGATTTTTTAATTCAGCATGGCGTATTAGCAAATACAATTAAGTGTAGTCAGTGTGGTAACGATATAAATATTGATAAAAATACATTAACTTATCGATGTGGAAAACGATATTATGTAAAAAATGTACATAAAAAACGTGTCTGCAAAACATGCGATTTTTACAAAAGTGCGAAAACCGGTACTTAGTTCCATAAAAGTTATTTAAACATCGCTACTATTTGCAAAATAGTAGCATGTTTTTTGATGCTTCGACATCCGCGTCACGATATCACAATGGATGAGACTGGCGTGGCGTCAGCCACGATTACAGATTGGTCCAATTTTTGCCGAGAGGTAATTATATCTTAATTTATGTTAATAATTGTACTGTATAGTAAAAAAAAATGTATAATAATTAATGTCGAAAAATAATTTTAATATTATTTTTTTACTTGCAGGTCTGTGTGTTCTGGGCAGATAAGTATAGTACAAAGCTTGGTGGCCCAGGACGCACAGTTGAAATAGATGAGGCGAAAATTGGACATCGCAAGTACAATCGTGGCCGACTTCTAAAGGGTAATTGGATTTTTGGAGGGTACGAGCGAGACTCAAAAAAGGTTTTCATCGTTCCAGTCGAGGATCGGACAGAGAAGACACTCCTGGCATGCATCAAGGAATAGATTCTGCCAGGAACCACGATCATGTCAGACTGTTGGAAGTCTTACAATTGCTTGAGCAATGAAGACTTCCAACATCTGACAATGAACCATTCCTATAATTTTGTCGATCCTGAGAGTGGTAAAAAATGT
>NW_020227316.1:0-1029 GCF_003070985.1 Temnothorax curvispinosus
CCTCGCCGATGTCGATCGAAGGGATGACGCTGCGATTCGGAGTGATCAACAACGGGCCGATCGTACGTATGGAGCTACCTAACGTGGCTCGCGTGGCGATGGTACGCAAAACCCTGCTCACGCTGTACGATCTCCAATTTTGCGTGGATTGCGTCGTCCGTGCGCTGAGCGCAGCGACCGAGGAGGTCAACGCGAAGTTTTTGCGCTATCGGGAGATAGCCGCCGCCGCGATGAAAATGGAAACTTCGGTTCAGACTGCGATACTGAAAAACGATTTCTTCGATCCTGACAACATCGTCGACTGCGAGATAGCCGCGCTCTGTTTCCGATCATTATAACGATGTCGCGTCTACAAAATGTATATATTCGCGTGAGCAAAACAATGTAAACGCGCTTGTATTATTTTTTCTGAATAAAAAAAACTATATGCGTATCTCATCTGTGCGCTTTTTCTTTCTGTTTCTCCTTTTCCCAGATCCGTATACCCATCTCCACGCGACCGCGCTTACCCCCCGCGGTCGCGGCGATCGCGTCGTCCGCGACGCGGATTAAAACGACCTTCGGACCGAGAGTAAAAAAAAAAAAACGACGACGACGACGAAGACGGGCGCGCGAGACCCCCCGCAAAACGTACCACCTCGAACGCGTCGTTCTCCCCCCCCACCCCGAAACGTCCAGAAGAGCGACCTCGAACAAGTTCGGACGCGCCCGAACGCGCGCGCGAGCGACGACGACGAAAAAAAAACAATCAAAAAAATATTAACCCGCGATTCCCCAAAACGGTCGGTAACGGCGCGAGCGCCCGCTTCGAGCGCCCCTTCGGAAAACGCCCAAGTCCCCGCAACGAGCCCCCGTTGGCGGCCCTGCTCCGCGCCGAACCCCCGTTGGCGGCCCTGCCACACCCAACCTTACCCCAAATGTTCCCCTCGCGTCGCGCTCCCCCTCTCGCCCAGTTATCTCTTCCACCCGCATAGCCCCCCCAACCGGTGACCCTTAACACCGTCCCTCGACCCCCTCGCCCACCGCTTA
>NW_020227317.1:319-1910 GCF_003070985.1 Temnothorax curvispinosus
TCCTCTAAATTCTTAATCCTTCCTTCCAGAGTCTTTCTTTGATTTTCCCATATCTCCTCGCTTCTCCTCAATTCCTCCCTCAGTCCCTTAATTTCGTTTTTTATTTCCTCTTTATCTCTTTTTCTTTCTTTCTCTTGTTCCTCCTTATCTTTCTTTTTTTCTCCCTCTTGTTCTTCCATTTTCTTCAAAATTTCTTTAACCTTCTCCAGTAATTCTTCCGTCGCCATATTTTCTTTTCCCTGCTTTTCTTTTTTGATTTTGGGCGGCGGTGATCTGTTGACCCTTCTTTGTGCGTTAAATTCTTTTAGAATTTCTTCCTCCGCATTCGCTGCTTCCTCCACTTTTTCATCCCTCTTCCTTTTCTCACTCTTCTGAAAGAATTCCTTGACCGATCCTGTACTGTCCGCTTTTCTTAATTTGGCTAACTCTTCCGCTTTCGTTGGTCTGCCTCTCGCTTTCTTCTCGCCTTCTCCTTCCCCCTTCTTTCCTTTATCTCCCTGTTGTACACTTTCTGATTCTATTTCCTTCTCTTTATCCATCCGCTATTATTGATTTGCCTATCCCTCTTTCTTGTTTTGTATCCTATGGCTGCGTGCACGTCCTACTATTCCTTCTATATCCGAGATTCCCTTCTATGACTGAGCTAATCTATGCCCGCTTTCGCGCCTCTTTCCTACGTTCTGTCGCCCTTCTATGTTACTTACCGTCTATGCCTCAACTGTCACTTCGTTCCAGCCACTTTCTTCACTTTTCACCTTTTAACCGATCTCGCCCCCGCTTAACTCTTTCTCCTCCGCCGTCTCACACCTCCATCCCTTGCCGTCCCGCTACTCTCGCTCTCTCCCACACTTTCTGTGTCGCACTTTTCTACCACTTTATCTCCGCTATGTTCACACCTGTCACCTTCTATGTTCCGGAACCGGAAGTCCGATTATTATCATTACTATTATATAAAACGCGACTGTTTGTCTGTCCGTCCGTCCGTCCGTCCGTCCGTCCGTCTGTCCGCGAACTACTCATTCGTTAGTGGACCGAATTTTTACTACGAGTACATGAAATAGGGGTAGAATTTTCCGGGGAGTGCCATAAAGTATATAGTTTTTCGTTACCGATTTTCTGGAAAGCGATTTTTTTAATTTTTTTAATTTTTCTGTCTGATCGCGAACTACTCATTCGTTAGTGGACCGAATTTTTACCCCGAGTACATGAAATAGGGGTAGAATTTCCCGGGAAGTGCCATAAAGTGTACAGTTTTTTGTTACCGATTTTCTGGAAATCGATTTTTTTTATTTTTTAAATTTTTCTGTCTGATCGCGAACTATTCATTCGTTAGTGGATCGAATTTTTACCACGAGTACGTGAAATAGGGGTAGAATTTTCTGGAGAGTGCCATAAAGTATATAATTTTTCATTATCGATTTTCTGGAAACCGGTTTTTCTAATTTTTCTAATTTTTAAGTCTGTCTGTTTGTCTGACCGCGAGTAATCGCTCGCGGTCAATTTCTGGAAACCGATTTTTTTAATTTTTTTAATTTTTCGGGAACTAATCGATCGAATTTTAAAGAATTGTATATGAAATATACATGCTCGA
>NW_020227318.1:0-1223 GCF_003070985.1 Temnothorax curvispinosus
AGGGAGTTAGATCTAATTTAATCTTTAAGCGCCAAGTATCGTGGCGCTGAATTAAATTTTAAATAGTTCACGCATACACTTTCCACGCGAACCGAGGTTCACGCACACCCCCCGTGCTTTCGGAGGAGGTGCGGTAGTCCCGAAATATTAATGTTTATGTATTTAATTAAAAGTTAAACTATAAGTTGCTGTGCATATGTTCACATTTCTGCATCTTAGGGATATTTTGTCGTGAGATATTTTTCCAGGGGATATTTTGTCGCGGGATATTTTGCCATGGGATATTTTGTCGCGGGATATTTTGTCGCATGGGATATTTTGCCATGGGATATTTTGTCGCGGGATATTTTGTCGCATGGGATATTTTATCGCGGGATATTTTGTCGCATGGGATATTTTGTCGCGGGATGTTATGTCCGGGATATTTAGACGTGACACCCGTGGCGTCGATTGGTTGTTCTGCCTGCAGGCCCCTAGGGAGTTAGATCTAATTTAATCTTTAAGCGCCAAGTATCGTGGCGCCGAAATAATAATATTCGATTATAAAAGCAAACGAATCATTGCTCGGTAATAAAAAATTGTTTTGGCAATGAGATAATGTATAGCGCAATTATTTTACGCGTCATACCTTTGTGTCTCGCGTTTAGAATATCACGAAAAAATGTTACATAAAAACATAAAGGAAGTAACGTAAAGAAGAACGTATCTTGTAAAAAATGAGTTTATAAAAAACGTATGTGCGAAATGAATTATACATTCTCTTCATTACGTCACATCACGTCACGTCACGTCACATCACATCACATCACATCATATCGCGTTGCGTTGTATCGCGTTTGATCCGATAACGTTTATTGTATACGGTTTATGTTGACCGCAAGACATATGCATTGAACATTGGCACGTGCATTGCCGGTGCGTTGTAATTAATAAATCCCATTGTACATATTTGTATGTCGATACCGGGCGATTATTCAACACGTTTGTATTGCGCGAGCATATACATACGTCTCGTCTGGACCAATCGACCGCTTCTGACTGAATTGTATTCCTAGCTAACGTTACGGACAACCGACGTACAAACAAACGTATACGTATTGATATGCGTGTATGGCAACGCCGACTGTTAAGCTGACATGTGCATGCGCGCGTGTATGGATCTCGTATGTGCACAGAATTATGCATTCGCGTCTGCTTCCTCATGGCTGAGTTGTGGTTAATTT